>NC_139960.1:28902521-28912521 GCF_963454915.1 Gymnoscopelus microlampas
ATGTGACCATTGCTATAAAAGACTGACTGAAATTTAACTAACTTAGTCTCAGAGGCCGGAGGGCCGAGGAGGGGAGCTGAGGCTCCCTAGGAGAGCTGTTTGTACTCTGTTTGTTCCATGAAATAAATCCGAAGCAACGAACCTCACTATGGAGTGATGTCTCATCCTTTCTTCACCATTCATTCACATCTCTGGAACATCAAACTAACTTTACAATATGGCGTTGTTGGCAATTAGTATAGTGCACTAAAACCTGTAAGTCTGTGGTTTTAAAGATACCACAGTAACTAAGTACATTTACTCAAGTACGGTTACTTAAGTACAATATTGAGCTTTTTACTTTACTTGAGTATTTAGTAATTTAGTAATTTGTTGATATTTTATACCTCTACTCCAACACATCTCAGAGGCAAATGTTGTACTTTTTATTCCACAACAATTATTTGACAGCTTTAGTTACTAGTTACTTTTTAGATTTAGATTGTTATACAAAATATCATGCACTGACCACTTAAGCCCTCATCTCCCTATATTGAAAATAGCGATCTACAAGCTGATGTGTAGTGGTATAGTAAGCAGGGAGTTGAGTGCTGCATGGACAGCATATGGAAATGGAACAACAGCTTGTTCCCTCTGACAGACCTTCGGTTCTACTCCATGGCTGGGGGACCTCAATGATCTGCGTCACGCTGCACCATTGTTTTTGCCAATAGGCTCTATGCACACAGCAGCCATTTCGGAAAGAAATTGGCCCTCTTCCTTACTTCCTTCACATGTGTTACCAATGATAACAATAAAAGCTCTGTTCCATTCTGGTCAGGGTGCTGTGCTGATATCTCTCAGAGTTAAATAAACACAGTGCATTGTATTGTATTGGGATTGTGACAGTTCACCCTGTCTGTTTGTAGTGAGCATGCTCAGTTCATCCACACTGAACCATACCAACTGTGTGTTTGAGTAAATTGGGTATTCTAATTATTATTATTATGAATTATTATTATTGTGGGAAACCTTTGTAATGTGATGACACTTTAACATGTGTATGTGAATTGAAATGTCTTTGGACGTTGGGGAATTAACTGGTTTGTGTGTAAATTGAGGAGTCAATTTAAGATTGGTATGGTCCAGTGGGAGGGGCTTAGCCTTTAAAAGAAGGGTGCCTGCCTCAATGAAAGACTGCAGTACAGAGCAGACCTAATGCCAATCTGGCCAGTGAAATGTCAATATTATTTTGTGCTTTATTTTTATTTAACCCATTAAGGCATGAGGTTCCGATTCTACAAAATGTCTTCTAAATCCTAACAGTTTTTTGAAAGAACTTATGTTGCTATGTCAGTGGTTCTCAAACTTTTTCATGTCAAGGACCCCAATATGTATATGTATTTGGCCGCGGACCCCCATCTCAAAATATTTTGTTCCAGGGACCCCCAGAAGCAAAGATTTGAGTTACAAATGTTCGCTTTAAAAATGCATATATTCAAAGATTTGCACAAATTTTCTCGATTTTTCTAAACTAGTAGATCTACAAGCTCGTAGCACTATGAGCTTGTAGATCTGCTATTTTTCAATAGCCAAAGAGTAAAATAATGCTTTTTAGCTCAAATCTTTTCTGAAAAGGCGAATAAAACACTTGATTTTGCATCAAGGACTGAGTTTTGATTTCAGTGTTCTCGACAAATACTACCCACACTGACAGAGTATCCAAGAGATGAATAAAAGAGTCCATGGCCCAATGCACTGGTACTCCAAGGGGGTTTCAGAGGGTGAGTTGATGTACCATCAAAACCACTAACAACTTTAACCTTACATACATCGGCTATTTGAAAGTAGCCGATCTACAGGCTCTACAGGCATTTTAACAGCCCAAATCTTGTATGGGGTTCCTTGGGTCAAAATATTTTCAGATGGAGCTAAATACATTTAAATTTGGGCTTAGGGTTAGATGAAAAGGTTTGCGAACCACTGGCCTAATGCATATCAAACTGGGGTTCTTTGAAATAAAAAAAAATACAAAAGTTGATAATCAATGTTTTAAACACTACTACACTAACCGTCAAAAAAAATCCAGGGCGTGGCACTCACACCTAACCTAGTGTGTTTAACATGGCATTGATTGGATGACTGGAGATTGGAGAACCAATCGGGTGGTGAGGCGGAGAGATGATGCAATGATTGTTGATGGGCTGAGCCTGGATAGAGGGCAGAGAGAGGGAAAATGGCAGACGGGGGGGGGGGGGGACGACTGACTGACAACACAAGTATAGCTCTAAGCATACATGTAACAATGGGTATTCTTTCCCCACTTTGGCTTTCAAGTGTTTCATGCCAGTTGCTATTTGCTTCCCGAGAGCTTTAAATAAATAAATGACTGTTGAGTCCTGCCCCTGGCGTCTGTGTTCCCCAATATCCCACACAGGCTTTGAGTTATAATCGGAGCGTTGCGGGGGTCTCTAAAATAACTAACGTTCGGGGCGGAGATAAATGAAATAAATAACAGACTAACGGGTGCACTTTCTGTGAGTGTGCACGTGCGCATGTGCGTGTGAGAGAGGGAAAGAGAGAGAGGCATATCTCATTACACGGTCCATCTCTCTCTCTCTCACACACACACACACACACACACACACAGCAGCCCAATTCATGCAACAACTGAATCTAGATCATACTGTAACAACAACTCCTGCCAGAGATGTCTGCGACTACTTTCTCTCAATATAGTATAAACAAATATAATGTTTGGTGACACTTGTAGTTCCTCCCTCCATTCCACATTGGTCTTATACATTTTCTCTCTGTCTACAGGCATATTGTGTGTGTGTGTGGGTGTTTTTTTCTTTTGTTTTGTTTTTTCTTTGTTTATTAATCTCGGTAATATACTGTAAATGCATTGAAATAAAAGCATTATTGTCTCCGCCAGGCCGAAAGGCATGGCAAGAGTATGTTTTGCACCCTGTCCGTCCGTGTGTCCGTCCGTCCGTCCGTCCGTCCGTCCGTCCGTCCTTCTGTCTTTCTGTGTACAGCTAATCTCCGGCACTGTTGGCTTGGTCGCAGCGAAACTGTGCACACACACTCCCTGGATGCCAATTCAGAACTCTGCCCCACATTTTCACATGGGCCTGTTATAGCGCCACCAGGAGGCCGCTTTTTGCAAAATAACATTTTGACACCGATTTTGTCCAAAAATCACGCAAATCGCTACACAGTATCTCTATGGTCATTAAACGAAACCGGTCTTTCAGATTTTTCATATTCCATCCTGATTGGCTGAAAATGGCTTCCAAAGTTTGCAGGAGTGCTCCGTTTTGAACAAAATACCTCAAATCATGAACACAGCATGCAATATCCGTGAAATTTCGCACGCACATTCCCACTATGCCGAGGAAGAAATGCCACTTGAACATTTTTAAATCAGCCTCATGGTGGCGCTATAACAGGCCGATTCGTGTTTTTACCTATAACTGCACCGATCTGTGTAAAACTTTGTATGCGCACTCCCTAGAGGCCAAGGAAAAACCTTTGCTGTGCATTTTTCACATCTGCCTTTTATAGTGCCACCAGGAGGCCGACTTATGTAAAACACATGTTTTTATATTACTCCTTCCCATTTTATCCAAATTTCACACAAATCAGTATACATGATCTAGTCATGTGATCAAGACGGATCTGTTTGATTTTTCATATTCCATCCTGATTGGCTAAGATTCACATCTAAAGTTTGCAGTAGTGGCTTGTTTTGAACAAAATGCCGAAAACCATGAATGCAGCATCCGATTGCGGTCAAACTTTGCACGCACATTCACACTATGTTGAGGAACAAATGCCACCCTTTTAACATTGGCCTGTTATAGCGCCACCAGCAGGTCTAATTTCGCAAAGCACATTTTTGGAACAAAATGCCTCAAATCATGAAGGCAATGTCCGATTGAAAGGCCTAAGAAGAAATGGCACCCTTTTCACATTGGCCTATTATAGCGCCACTAGGATCGAGGCCACAATAACCTACCTGACCTGGCGGAGACCTGTATTGGAGCCAGTAGGAGGTGCACCACTAGAAAAAAGTGACCTTTTCAAATGGCCCGGATTTACAGAGGACTATGTCTAAAAAATGTTTCATGCTAATTGTCTCTATCACAGAGCCACCCAGAGCCACAAACCAACAGTCACTGAACATGTTTCACTGCCACACCGGGCCCCAAAATGACAGCAACAGAGCTACTGTACATCTTGAACCACATCAGCACATGACACAAACAGCATCAAACACGAACAGCATACAACAAAAACATCATACAACACAAACTGCAGCTGCAGCAGCAGCATCCAGCAAAGGAAAAGGAAAAATTAGGTATGTCACAATTATTACATCATCACCTGATCGCAAGTATTTCAGATAATCGCAATACTTTTTCGGTTAATCATCATAATTTGATTTTTTCAAAAATAGTGGAAATAGCAGATTTCCACGTATAAAGTTATTGAGTTATGCAAGTTATTTGTCATATCTGACCCGTGCACCTTTTGTTTACGAAGACAGACATATTTTTATTAATAATGTTACAATGTTCAGCATACAACGCAATAATTAATTAATTCGGCCTAGTTCATCGCAATTATTTGAGCGACAATTAATCGTCAAGTAAAACGACATAATCGTGACAGCCCTAAAGCGGTTCCTACTTTGAGTCGTCTTCATCAGCCGTCTTCAGGGGAAACCCCCGAGAAGGACAAGGTCTTCGGCCGTGCGAACCAAGTCGTCGGAGGAATCCCCCATGCAGACAAACCCATGGATAGAGAGAGATCTCCAGATCTCGTTCTCTAGGGCAGGGCATCCTCGGATGAGCCTTCCAGCGGGCGTCTCCCGCCATCTCCATCCTCCGTACATCTGGTTGGCTTCACCAGTACTTTACATCTCTCTGGTTAACTTCACCAATACTTTATTAGAGGTGGATAGTCTGGGAGGGTGTTACACTGTAGGTGAGAACCTCAGTCTTCTGGGCATCTACGATGCAGATATCATCTGCATCGTCATATGTACAGTATGTGTGTGGGGGTGTGTGTGGGGTGTGTTTATGTGTGTGTGTGGTCATCACAACATGACTCACTTAAAAAAAAGGATTAATTCCCTTTTTTTAAGTCCATACTGCTATTCATAGGGCTGCACATGTGTCATGTGTTTCGCTAGCCAATCACAGTCCTGAATTTGCAAAGTCAGTCAATCACATTACAGCTAGTGGTGATGACACTAGCTGTAATGTGATTGGCTAACTTTGCAAAAGTATAGATTTGCATTGACTGTGGAAGGGTTAGGGGTGTAGACTGCGTTGTAGACTATTGGCCAATCACGGTGCAGGATTGGTCAGTGTCCAAAACTCACTTATAGGGGGCGGTTACACCGCCCCAAAAAAGACTACATTAGAGAGTCATCTAGACCTCCTAGTTGTAGTAGTGAAACCCAGTTCTTGCTCCCCTCCTCCACTGATGGCCTGTCTTCATAGTCCACGCTTATATTTGTGTGCATGGGGATCTCATCTTAAACAAGCTAAGTGCTTAATGAGCTATCCAGTTTAGTAGACCTTGTATTGTGAATTTGTACTGTAATGTACTGTTCTCATGTCTTACTAAATAAAGTACATCAATCAATAATGAAGAGGAGGGGGGAGGGTGTGTGTCCCCTCCAACACCTCTGCCAGCCTTGAGTATCTGAAAGAAAGAAAGAAAGAAAGATTAATTCAAGTAACCGAGAGCCACATATACGTATACTGTATCCTGTCACAACATATACAGCCTAGTATACGTATACTGTATCCTGTCATAACTGCATAACATTCAACAGCCTAGTAAATGTATACTGTATCCTGTCAAAGCATATTATTTTCACAATGTTTGCCTCTTTCTTACGTAATATTTGACCACTTGGCCAATTTAGTATTAAAAGTCATTAAATTGTAACTTTATACATGTGCAAATACCCTGTATATACTTATAGGGCATAGCAGTGGCGGCCATTTTGTGGTGTCACAGATAGAAAACCCATTAATTTTTCCCATGGAGATTTCCAAAAATATTTTTTATAAATTATGTTAAGCCTGGAACCAAGCCATCCAGGATCCTGATGAATGTGTGAAGTGATTTACTAAGCCCAGTGGTGCAATAAGCACTCAAAATCTTTACTTGAGTAAAAGTACCAATACAGCAATTTTGAAATACTCTGTTACAAGTACAAGTACCAAAGAGAGAGTAAAAGTACTCCAAAGTAAAAGTACTCATTATGCACAAAGAGTTATGATGTGACGCGTTGTGAGTTTGTAGATCGGCTATTTTCAAATAGCCTAACTATAGGCTATAGGGCTGAAGTGGTATGTTTTGTAATAATAATCCAAATCTACAAAGTAACTAGTAACCAAAGTTTTCAAATAATTGTAGTGGAGTAAAATATTTGTCTCTGGTATGTAGTGGAGTAGAAGTAAAAGTATTGAACATTTAAAATACTCCAGTAAAGTAAAAGCTCCTCAAAATTGTACAGTACTTGAGTACATTTACTTAGTTACTTTACACCACTGTCTAGGCCTGCATAGCCTGTCTTAGCATCACAATCAAACACAGCTCAACAATACAACATATTCACTTCACATCACACAACATTACACAACAATGCTTCATCCTGACTAGTTGTTGCTTTACCAAGTAAAATAAACCTGCAGAAACTCACCTCAATTTGGTCAGATAGAGATAATGCACTTCTGTTTCCAATGTCTTGTTGTCACAAGTGTGTTTTAGCAGCTATCACCACTCTGCTAAACACCAACAACTTTACTCAACATTCATGTGGAGTAACGTTGCATTATGAGTTGTTTATTTTGATCTTTTACTTAGAAACATTGCAGAGCTTCTAACAAACTGTGTGTGTGTGTGTTTGTGTGTGTGGGGGGGCGGGGCTGACAATTGGAGGACTTATAAAGCCCGCCTCTCCCTCCCTCCCTCCCTCCCTCCCTCCCTGCTTCCTAGGGGTAGGGAGTGTGGAGCAATAACTAACTACCTCCCAGGGCAGGGTTTCTCAAAGTGCGTGCCCGTGGCCAGTGGTGTGAAGTAACTAAATACATTTACTCTAAGTAATGTTGTACTTAAGTCAAATTTGGAGGTATTTTCACTTTACTGGAGTATTTACACATTTCGATACTTTTACTTCTACTCCACTACATCTCAGAGGAAAATATTGTACTTTTACTCCACTACAATTATTACAGCGCCACCAGGAGGCCGATTTTTGCAATACTTTTCTTTTTCATATTACTCCTACAAATTTTGTCCAAACATCATGCTAATCGGTACACATTATCTCTGGAGTCAAGTGATTAAGATGGTTCTGTCAGATTTTTCATATTCCATCCTGATTGGCAAATTCCGAACATTGCTGGCCCACAATAACCTACCTGACCTGGCGGAGACCTGTGCTCCGAGGAGCACTTTTTCTAGTTTGTTATTAAAATAATGTTTGTTGTTAATGTATTAGTGACCCCAAAGATGAGAGCTTTCATGAGAGCTCAGCTCCCACTGGCTCACATAACTCGAACCGTGATCCCACATCCTGTGAGGATGTACCTTTGGGGCATATTAACAAATGCACCGACAGGAAATGATTCGCACATTTCTTTTCTTTTTTTCGCAGGGAATAACTTCTTCCCTGCACTCACACAATCAGTATTCTGTGGGATGGTGAATATCCATGGCGTTAAAAACAGTTGTGACACAGAGGCAGTTTGTGTAAAGCAGTCGTGGAAGAAGTACTGAAATGTTTTACTTAAGTAAAAGTATCAATGCCACAATGTAGAAATACTCTGTTACAAGTTAAAGTCTGGTGTTCAAAATGTACGAGTGCAAAAGTATTGGCATCAAAATATACTTAAAGTACCAAAAGTAAAAGTACTCATTAAGCAGTATGTCCCATTTCACAAGTTTATCATGTACAGTATAAAACTCTTTTGAAAATGGCAGATCTACAAGCTCACAAGTTGTGAGCTTGTAGATCAGCTATTTTCAAAATAGCCAAAGCATATAGGGTTGAAGTGGTTAATGTAGGCCTGTGTTTTGTAATAATATTCAAAATCTTCAAAGAAACTAGTAACTGAAGTTTTCAAATAATTGTAGAGTGGAGTGGAGTAAAAAGTACAATATTTGTCTCTGAGATGTAGTGGCCTAGAAGTGACAGTATTGACAATTGGGAAATACTCCAGTAAAGTAAGAAATACCTCAAAATTGTGCTGAAGTACAGTACTCGAGCACATGTACTTAGTTACTTTCCACCACTGGGAAGAAGTGCAGCATGAGCGCGTGTCCTGCGTGCGCAATCGTTCAACTGAGCCATGAACTTAAGAGAGGCTTAGAGGGGGAAGAATAATTTAAAGCCCACTGTTTAGGCTCGGTTACCGCAGAGCAGCCGGAGTGCATTAATTATACGCCCAAACCTTAAATTAAAGATCTGTGCGCCTCCGTCTGTGCCGGCTGCGTCTGCAATGAGTCCCGCAATCATAGGATAATGAAAAGAATAAATGTCTGTGAAGAAGAGTAAGGCTGTGCTGTCGGCCATTTTGTACTCCGGCGAATGATAATTCCTTGTCAGACAGGAGGTGAACTACCGTTGTGGTTAACCCATCGAGACCGGGAACGCATCCGTGTGTCATTTTTGGATTTCTTTGGGCTATTCAGAAATAGCAGATATACAAGCTCAAAGCGCGGCACCGAGTGCCGCGCTATGAGCTTGTAGATCTGCTATTTTTGAAAAAATCGTGAACAATTTTGTTCAAATCTTTGAATAGTATATATATTTTTTAAGCAAACATTTTTAACTCAAAGCTTTGCTTCTGGGGGATTCTACAAATGTCTTCTGAATCCTATCAGTTTTTTGAAAAACGTTATGTTGCTTTCATGTCGAGAACCCCCAAAACGTTATGTATTTGGCCGCGGACCCCCATCTGAAAATATTTTGTTCCAGGGACCCCTCCAGAAGCAAAGATTTGAGTTAGAAATTTTCCCTTTAAAAAATATGTTCAATGATTTAAAAAAAATGTTCACGATAAAAAAAAAAAAAGCAGATCTACAAACACTAGCTTGTAGATCTATTTTTGAATAGCCAAAGAAATCTTAAAATGACACAGATGCGTTCCCGTTCTTAATGGCTTAAATTATGCAGCGAGTCAGGGCTGATCGTGGCGCAGAACTGGTACCTGCTGACATTTCTACGCTGTCAGAGGAGGCAGAGCTGTGCGACAGCACTCAGCCGATGTAGCGATGACATGGGACATCGGTTCAAGGCGGAGAGGCGGAAAATATTGTTGCTAGATTTCTTGACAAGCTGTGTTTTGTCATTTCACAGAATGCCGGGCCCGCACTTGCAGCCTGCATGGTCTACGTTAATCCGGTAACAGCTCAATGGATAAAGCAAGTCACTGCCATTAACTGTTTGGGGTTAATTCCTACTGGGGCGGGCCAGGGGGGTGACTTGCCGTGCCAAAAAAACGTTTGTGCTCCGTTAACGGCACGGCGGTTTGGATAAAAAGCTCCTGCCAGATTTACACAGCGCGATCGGGAATGTTAATTGAATTCAGAAAGTGTGAAAATGTCATTATTTTTCTTCGGCCGGGAGGGTCTTGTTCTGTCTGTCTTGTCTGTCTGTTCTGGCTGTGCAGTCATATCGCCCTGACCTGCCCAGAAATCTCACAAAACTGTATACTGCGTGTGTCGTGTGAGTATTATCCTCGATGTCAGGTGCAACCTTACATGTCCAAAAGTGTTACTTTTCATAAAATGGGGGGAAAAAAAACATACCTTTCATCGGTTCAATATTTATAAACCCCACAGCCCACAGACACACTTAACCACTTTAATTTTAAAAAAATAGCTAACAGATCGCCAATTATTTGCAACTTTTGCGTGACACTGTAGTATAATGAAGTAGGGCATTAATTGACAAATAAACATGAAAAGTTGAAATATGGAGATACAA
>NC_139960.1:28917521-29020021 GCF_963454915.1 Gymnoscopelus microlampas
GAACTGCCCTATGAAGTTTACAATAGCTTGATAACAAATAAATATCCTCTCTGTCGGGTGGAAACCTCAATCATTATGTCCAAAACTGTAACTTTTCAGGATTCAAATAAAAGAATAGCAGATCGACAAGCTCAAAACGCGTTGCTTTACTCCGCGGTTTGAGCTTGTAGATCTGCTATTTTTTATACTTTTGTGTGATGCTGTATTATGATCAAGTAGGGAATTAATATACAAAGAAAAAAACTAAAAGTTAAAATATGCCCAACAGCAACAGTATGTGTGATATTCCAGCATCATCAGTAATATAATTGGATGATTGATTTTATTTGGTGACTAGTTTAGACATGTGTCCAGGCTATGACGCCAGTCATCATACAGTATAATTTATCTATGACTCCATATTTGGACATGGTTTCAGCCCGATTCGACCATCATTCACTTCCTTATTAGATGGCCTGGCTCTAAAAGAGTCTAGTGGATGACATCATCCATGCTCAGATTTGGAGCATCCGAGCGCCACTGACTTCCTATATATATATAAAAGAAGTGGTTGTCAGTTGTCAGTTGTCAGTCAGTTCACTGTGCTGTAATTGCTTTTGTGTTAATTATCCTCCTGTTGAAGCGTAGGACATCGATAAGGCGATCATCAACATGAGGGCGAGTCACCTCAGAGCTCTGTGGTGCGTCTGCGTGTTGGCAGCGGCTGGACTCGGCCTGTCATCAGCCCAACGAGATGTGAACTACATACCATTGGAAGGGGCCCTTAAATTGTTTCCAGAATCTACCTCTGTTACTGGAAACATAACTGGCGTCCTGTGGAAAATTGGCCCAAATAAAGTGGCAGAATGGGATGAGGGCTTTGGTCCTGAGGTGGATTACTACGGGCCATTCAAAAACCGCACAGAATTGACTAAAGCAACTGGAATGTTGGTCATCAAGGACATGACAAGAAAAGACAGAGGGACATATTCTGTGGAGGTAAACGGTCGAGTGCAGAGCAAGACGTACGAAGTTGAAGTGATCAAGAAAGTCCCGAAGCCAACGGTGGCCATCAAGCCACCAGCGGATTGTTCACTTCAGTCGACCAACTGCATACTGATCTGTAATGGGGACATCATAGGTGCAGCTCCCGTCACCTATCGCTGGAAGAAAGATGAAGGGCAATGGATGGTGTCTGGACTGACCCCTGAACAGCTGGACATCATCAACGATGAGGAAGGGAAGAAGGTTAAACAGTTATTTTGTGAAATGAGTAACCCAGTCAGTGTGGAGCACAGTGATCAATTTGCCAACCCTTTTGGACCCAAAGGACCTGCACCAACACCTACACCAACACCTACACCTACACCTGCACCTACGGCTCCAAAAATCCACCCAGGATGGATTGTTGGAGGCATTGTTCTTTCTCTCTGCCTTGCAGTTATTTCGGTGCTGGGTTGGATATTCCGTGATCGTATAAGGAATATGTTGTCTTCACCTGGGCCCGAGACTGTTGCGTAAGCAGTGGTTTAAAACTTTTTCATGTCAAAGGACCCCCAAAATGTTAAGTTGGTTTAGCTAATGTTAGCGTGCTAGCTAGCTACATCAAACAGACTTGCCACTCAGCCAGATGCTAAAACCATGTCCATTTGGTGAAACGCCTCATTTCTAGTGGGTCCCCTCTCTGCTACTGTAATACTGTGCATGGGACTGAGATCGCTGTCCATGGTGCTGAAAGCTCTGTTTGACTACTGTACTTTACACATCTGTAAAAGCCTGCAAGCTCTGTCCATGGTGCTATGCATGGGGCTGCAAGCTCTGTCCACATTAATATGTGCATTATTTTCTATGCAAAAATATAATAATAATAATAAGGGTAAGGGTAATAATAATAATAATAATATAATAGTTACTATAAGAATATAGTACTTTAACCTTTAAAAAAAAAAATAATAATAATATCACTTACCCTACCTTTAATGTTTAAAACAGTATGATGTAAAAAGAAAATTCATGTTTTTTTTCCTGAAACGTGTTTTCATAGTGATATCGATAAGGACTGAAAGTATACTACGTTAGTTCCATTGATCCAAGACGGAACACACAGCAAATCTTTAGTTTGAATATATACTTTTTAAAGCGAACATTTGTAACTCAAATTTTTGCTTCTGGGGCTTTAAAATAAACATATATTCAAAGATTTGCACAAATCTTCACGATTAAAAAAAAATAGCAAGCATAGTGCGGCACCGAGTGCCGCGCTATGAGCTTGTATATCTGCTATTTTTGAATAGCCAAAGAAATCAAAAAATGACACAGATGCGTTCCCGGTCTTAATGGGCTAACTGTTCACAAAAAAGGCTAAACCTTTCTGTCTTTGTTACTGATTCATCATAGTTCCGCCTGTGTCTCGTGTGCGTACCTCGGTGCATACAAACGATCACTTGAGCCACAGCGCGAGCGTGTCTCTCTCCACTAACTCTGCCCTCTGTCAATGTTTGAGATGTATTGATGTGCTATACTGACAACTGCCAGCCACTCATATCTCTCTGGCATCTGATGGACTATGTTTATTTAGCTCCCACCTTTCACGTCTGTACTCTTTCATACAGAGATCCAAAGGGGTTTGTGTGTGTGTGTGTGTGTGTGTGTGTGTGTGTGTGTGTGTGTGTGTGTGTGTGTGTGTGTGTGTGTGTGTACACATACGTGTGTGCATACGTGCATGTGATGTCTGCATGGAGTGCCATTTCCCCTTCCCGCTGAGAGCATGCATATGTGTTTCTCTCCCGCTGACTGAAGCAGTTAAGACTAATCTGATGAGCAACGTTTATGCCACTGCACATGACTGCACGGGAGAGCAAGCAGTCAGCGGTGTGCCTCCTTTTGGTTTACGCACATGAAAGCGTATACCTGTTTAAATGTACCACTGTCCTGTTGCTGTTATATTTCATATCTGGTTAAAACAAACGCCGCCCGCTGTTTCTGTTCACCGTCTGTGACAGCAATTACAACACCTACAGTATACTGCTATTGTCATTACCCTGTCTGCAGCAATGCATGTCTCTGTTTGTTTGAGTGTGTGTGTGTGTGTGTGTGTGTGTGTGTGTGTGTGTGTGTGTGTGTGTGTGTGTGTGTGTGTGTGTGCGTGCGTGCGTGCGTGCGTGCGTGCGTGCGTGCGTGCGTGCGTGCGTGCGTGCGTGCGTGCGTGCGTGCGTTCGCTTTGTTTTATTTATTTTATTTTCCCAGGAACTCCCACTGAGAAATAGTTCTCTTTTTATAAAGGAGCCCTGGAGCCCCCAGTAGCTGTTTCTTTACTTTGTGTGATATCCCGGGAATGGATGAGCAGATTCTCCTGCTATTTGGAGGGGATGATCAATACACTGCCCTTGATTAGATAGATTAACTTTCTTGTCGAAAGGGTAAAACGGTAAAAATCACAATCAAGGTCAGTGTCCGAATCAAAAAGGGATGGGCAGATCTGACAGCAACTTGGTGGGAATGACCAGTAGGCTGCCTTAAAGAGATTACTGTGTAGGTTTGAGTTTGAGCATCCGCTAAAATAATAAAAAGATCAAAGTGCAACCCCAGGTGCATTTGTTCATTACCACTGCTATTATTATTACTAACGTGGGCTACAGAAAAGACAGCTACCACATTATTACTACTTCCTTTATCACCACTATCAATGCTACTCCTAGAAAAATGTTTTGCTTAAAGTACAACTACAGGTACTACTAATACTACTACTACTTCTACTAACATTATGATCAGTGCAAATGCTAATTCTGCTATTTAATGTCATCACTACTACTACTATTACTACTACTACTGTACTACCAGTGGTGGAAAGTAACTACGTACAGTACTGTACTACGTAAGTACAATTTTGAGGTATATGTACTGTACTTTACTTGAGTATTTCCAATTTCCAATACTTTTATTTCTACTCTCCACTACAACTTTTGTTACTAGTTACTTTATGCAGATATAAATCATTACATTATAAAACATACATTGACAACTTTAGCCCTATTTTATACCTAAGCTATTTGAAAATAGCCGATCTACAAGCTCACAGCGCGTCGCATCGCGACACGTTGTGATCTTGTAGATCTGCTATTTTCAAACATATTAGTAATTTTACTTTTGGTACTTAATTACATTTTGGTACCAATACTTTTGTACTTTTACTCAAGTACATTTTGAATTCCGGACTTTTACTTGTAACAGAGAGTACTTCTACATTGCAGTATTGATACTTTTATTTAAGTAAAACATTTGAGTACTTTTTCCACCACTGACTACTAATACTACTACTTCAAGAAGCAGTATACTGTTACTAACCTACGACTTCCAATAATAATAACTGCCGTTAGGGGCCATTCTTTAAAGTGAGACAATAGGGTCAATAAAGATACCATCACAGGGACGAGTAAAAGAGAATCAAGGAGAGTCTTTCTCTCTGTGTTCATCACACTACTGTTATTCTCTCCTTACCTGTCAACAATGTACCGGGGCACAGCGGCCAACTGTCCGTATGATGTATGTTTGACCTGGCTATAGCAGGGGGTAAAATACTAGAGGGGGAGAGTAGGAGCAATGCACTGTAAAAAACCAAAAAAACAAAAACAACAACCAAATGCTATCATTGGTATGAGTTGAGTTTATTGAGTTTATTAGCTGCTGCATAACAGCCGCTAATCTTCCTGTGGTCCACACATAACATGAAAAAAACATTACATTAACACAGACAATTACAAGACAAGGACATGGTAATTTACGACTTTCAGTCAGACCATAATGTTACTGAATCTCCATTTTCTCCAAAATAAGAAAAAACTGTGTGTGTGTGTGTGTGTGTGTGTGTGTGTGTGTGTGTGTGTGTGTGTGTGTGTGTGTGTGTGTGTGTGTGTGTGTGTGTGTGTGTGTGTGTGTGTGTGTGTGTGGTCATGTGCCTTTACTACCTTTTGGCTGCTAAGTGGTATGGACTCGTAAATTAAAGTTTTTCCCAAATAAAGGGGGAGACATCCTGCAATAATGCTACAACACTTTGTATCGTACACTTCACATATACAGTAAAAGATAACAATGCTGGCCATTACAGAAAATAACTAAATAAATAACAGAAAAGAACAGTGCGCTCCTCTGAGCTCGGATCCCCGCTAGACCGGGTTGCCTACCCAGGGCTGTGTTGCGACCGGTTATATTGCCGCCATGAGGCCGATTTACAATTTACAATTTAAGCATTTAGCAGACACTCTTTATCCAGAAGGACTTATATTAAGCAAGGTATGGCTTTTGGGGTGCCAGCTTTTCCTTGGGCTAATAGGGGTGTGTGTGTGCAAAGTTTTACGCCACTGTGTTCATGATTTGTGGCATTTTGTGAAGAAAAAAAACAGGCCACTCCTTCCTCACCACTCCAGCCAATATGAAACATCTGATATGTCTTCATTATATACAGAGAAACTGTAATGTGTACTGATTTGTGTTTTGCAAACCTCATGGCTCACTGTGATGCTACAGTATTACAGGCCAATGTTCTTTCCTTGGCCAATTCGGAGTTTCAAGCCGGTCGGTCCAGCGGTACCTGAGATTTGCTGCTCACAGATGGACCAACGCATTCTCACTCCCAAGACGGCAAACGGGCGGCGGTGACTTACGGTTCTGTCTCTATCGGGACATATTTCGAGTGACGCTGAGTCGGCTGAAGTGGACTTAGCGACGACGTTCAGCACGGCGACTCGTGCCATGCTGTCACCCTGCGGAAGTGACTGATACGTCGTCAGATGACCCCCAGAGGACCCCTGTCCCGTCAAATGTTTGATGTTTGGTCACATTTGTCCCAAGAAGTCACTATAGGCCGTTTTGGGTGTGAGAGTGCGTTGGATGGACCAACAAGCAAAAGCTAAAACATAATCCCTCGACTTCGGTCGCTCCGGCCTCGCGAAGAAAATAAATTAAACAAAATGTGTTTAATTTATTTTCTTCGCGAGTCCGGAGCGACCGTCAGTTAAATGTTCGCTTATTTAATAAGCGAACATTTAACTGACATCCGAACATTGATATATCGGATGAACATTTGGACCTTTAGATGATTGGATCCAGCCCTAATTAGAATATAGCGATATTGACAGATTTTTGGCTTCAATAACACAAAACAAATATCAATATGATTATAAGTCTCAATACATTTTAAATTACCACCTTGGCATTTGTGATTGCCAGAGGTTATCCAAGTAAGCTCTGGTGTAGCTGATGCAGCTGGGCCCCCGAGTTTATCACATATCCATAAATAAATAATAATAATAAGTGTCTGCCGTTGTTGTTGACACAGTATAAATTGAACAAACAGAACAGCAGCACTCACTGATCCATCATCTTCTATTTATTGAGCGCATTATTTGCCGTCAATAAATAGAAGATGATGGATTTTGTAACTTGTCACTGCAATGCACCCACCATAGTTTAAATGAGTGGAAGCTGTGCATAATCCTACCCTTTATCTTAAACAGCACACAGTAAATAGAACATTAATTAAATTAAACGGTAGTCCCCCTGGGATTTCCCAGCAGTATATGGAGGGAGTTGGTTGAGAACATGGCAGGTGCTGCAGGCAGGTCTCACCCATGTGCTGTGGCAGAGACATTAAATCTAGAATAAATACATTCATACAATTTCCAACATACTAAAATGAAATAGCAAAAAAACTAAAACAAATACAAAAACAAAACCTGCGGACTGTAAATGGAATCAACTAATTGATCGATTGATTGAATACTTTATCAGTCAGAAATGTAAACCGCACGTGCTGCAGTTTAGCCCATTTAATTGAATTAATGTTCTATTTGCTGTGTACCGTTTAAGATAACGTGTAGAATTATTCACAGCTTCCAATCGATGCTTAGGTCCAGCTGCTATTCAGCCAGCTCTTTAATATTATATTAAAAGCGTATCAGAATGTGTTATTAGATTATACATGTTGCTGAGACAGCCGGGTGTCTCTGCTGGTTAGTGAGTATGTATAGGCCTACTTATGCTGTGGGTTGGAATTGCTCTCACTCAATTTTATCCAATTTTATCCTCCCTGATTTCTCACATACCCTCCCACTTGCATTGAGATACAGGCAGTGGTGTAAAGTAACTAAGTACATTTACTCAAGTATTGTACTTCAGTACAATTTTGAGGTATTTTTTACTTTACTGGAGTATTTCCAATTTTCGGTACTTTTACTTATACTCCACCATATATCTTAGAGGCAAATATTATACTTTTACTCCACTACAATTATTTGAAAACATTAGTTACTTGTTACTTTGTAGATTTGGATTATTATTACAAAAAATACATTAACCACTTTAGCCCTATATGTTTCGGCCACTTGAAAATAGCCGATTTACAAGCTAACAATGCATCGTGATGTGACGCATCGCGATGCGACGCATTGTGAGCTTGTAGATCTGCTATTTGCAAAAAAATTGTATACGTTTGAAAATTTGTGAAACGGGATATTCTGCATAATGAGTACTTTCTACTTTTGGTGCTTTAAGTACATTTTGATACCAATACTTTTGTACTTTTACTCGAGTAAATTTTGAATTCCGGACTTTTACCTGTAATAGAGTACTTCTACATTGCAGTATTGATACTTTCACTTAAGTAAAACATGTGAGTACTTTTTCCACCACTGAATACAGGATTTATGCACGCACACGCACACACACACACACACACACACACACACACACACACACACACACACACACACACACACACACACACTCACACTCACACACACTTTTTTCACATGTTTTTAAGATAATTTACTGTACAAGATTGTGACACCCCCCCCTTGTGTGGAGCCCCCCTGTGAATCTCACAGTGTAGGGACTGGGGAGCAGGCAGAGGCAGGCTCCCGGGGAGACTGAGAGTTCTCCGGGCATAAATCACTCGCCCACACTCCTTCACTTCCTTAGCCGCTATCTCCCTTCCTTATTCCCCTGTTATATATTTTTTGTTTAATCTTTGTACATTCCTCTCTCTCTCTCTCTCTCTCTCTCTCTCTCTCTCTCTCTCTCTCTCTCTCTCTCTCTCTCTCTCTCTCTCTCTCTTCTACCTTTCCTGTGTCTCCGCTCTTCCTGTCTCACTCTTTCTTTCTCTCTGTGTCTCTCACTACTGTCTCGTTTAGAAAAAAATCTCAATGTGTCCCTCTCTCAATCGGTACATGCATGGAATGTGGCACAAAGGTGCTTTACAGTGGCGTCGTTAGGGGTGGGCTTCGGTGGCTATAGCCACCAATGTTTTATCCAAAGCCACCAATAAAAAAAAAATTAAAATAAAAAAAATAAGTTTTTTTTTTTTTTTTTAATGATATATCTATCACCCTAACCTAACCCTACCCCTAACCCTAAAACCGAAATAAAGTAACAAAAAACGGGGAAAAAAGCACCCAAATCCGCGAAATCCGCGGAAAAAAAGGGAGGAGGGGCACATGCACGCGTGCGGGGCTAAGCCCCCGACCTAGTAGAGACATAGCGACGCGTCTGGTGCTTTAGAAGCAGCATTAGGTTAGCCTTGACACTCAGCCTGAATTTTCATTTTGTTTCACTCCATTATTCAGTCTGAAAGCCCTCTCAATAGACCATATTCATTCGGCGGCCATGTTTCTATGAAGTCAATGAAAGTAGCCACCCCGGGTGGCGGCACTTTCAATGTTAAATTCCAATATGGCCGCCGTGTGAATATGGTCTATGTAGCCGATTTCTGAGATGGGGGCGTGGCCAAAGTTTTTTTTTCAAAGACTCTTTGACGATTGGTTCATACTGGATTATCCCGATCCCGATTCGTCGTACAGATTTTCAACCGAGAAACACCCGCCTTCGACAGCGTCACCAGACCCTGAATGCGAGGCAAACGATTCAGGGGGTGGAGCCAGGCTAGCATTAGGTTACCAGTGGTGGAAAAAGTGCTTGCATGTTTTATTTAAGTAAAAGTATCAATACTGCAATGTAGAAGTACTCCGTTACAAGTAAAAGTCTGGAATTCAAAATTGACTTGAGTAAAAGTACAAAAGTATTGGTATCCAAATGTACTTAAAGTACCAAAAGTAAAAGTACTAAAATGTTTGAAAATAGCAGCTCTACAAGCTCACAACGCATTGCGATGCGACGCGTTGTGAGCTTGTAGATCGGGCTTGTAAAAGTATTGAGAATGGGAAATACTCCAGTAAAGCAGTTCTGGGCGGATTGGGTTGGTTTTTTTCCAGTTTTTGGTTACTTTATTTCAGTTTTAGGGTTAGGATTCGGGTTAGGTTAGGTTTATGTTATTTAATTCTTATTTTTGCCTGATTTGACCGATTTATTATCCAAAAAATGAAACACAATTAAAGCTTTTTTTTTTGCAAAAAGTGGGGGGTATGAAATCTTCTCTGTAGCCTAATAGGAGTATGATAATAATGACTATAATAGAACTACCATGCAAATAAAAACTTGGATCTGATGGATAGGGTTCTGTGCAGACTGCAGTCAATTTAGAAACACTTAGTTGGACCCTACCTGCTCGTAGTGTCACTGTTGGCAGGTCCATTGCTCCCGCACAAAACGGGACATATGGTCACCCTAAGTGTACTTAAGTACAGTACTTGAGTAAATGTACTTAGTTATTTTACACCACTGTAGGTTACACATGTTTATGAAGTAGTATCTTAAAAAGAATCGTCACTGGGATACAAATTGAAATATGTGCTATTGAAAAGAATCATTACTAGACTACAAATATGCGAAATATATATTTAGAAGAATTACTTTCCAGAGTGTACAAAACAATAACTTTCCAGGAATTGAAAAATTTTCACTTTAAAAAAAAAGAGAAAATAAATAGAAAGGCTATTTTCTTTTTACTTTTATGTGATACTTTTGAACAGGGAACTAGGGTATCCGCCCAAAAAAGAAATTTGGAGATACACGGTTTCTGCACGATAACAACTATAGGTGCAAAGAACAGAAACAGCTAATTTGCAGCAAGCTTACATGCTCAATACACTGCAAAATCCTGAGCGTCAATTTGAGGCACAGGGCAAATCCGTGCTCTAAAGGTGCAGGGAGTTAACATCTGATTTGCTAAGACACCTGCCAATTGGGTAATATGTCCGTATTCTGCACTTTAAGCAAACCTTAAAGGGATAGTTCACCCATAAAATTACTTTTTTTAATCCATTAGTCACCCCATGGAGACCTGAATTCATGGGTATTTTTTAGTTTGCTGGTCATCAAAGTATTGGCTTAGGAATGCGACAAAAACAATTAAATATCCATGAATTCAAGTCTCTATGGGGTGACTAATCAATAGGAAAGAAAGTCATTTTGGGGGTGAACTATCCCTTTAATTCAGTGATGCTGAAATCGGTTAATTAAATAATACAACGCTGAACCATATTTGGAAGCATTCGATGCAACTCCAACAGAGATGATTTAATTTCCTTGTACGATAAATGCATTAGGAGTCACAATACGAAACTCCCGAACACAGATGGCAGGATAAGAATGTAGTGCCTTGCATTACAGATGACACGAACATACATTATTTATAAATATACATATATATATATATTTTTTTTCCCAGTTTCTGGAAATGTGCTAACTCTAAACAAAACCTCCTGTTTAGTGCATCGAATGTGGTCTTTGGGTGTGCAGTCTGTGGCGGTGCGTTCACCTGGGACATGCACAACAATGTGGGCTGTGATATGCCAGCTGTGGTGCTAGGATTCCATTTACCCAGACACCGCCACAGATAGTGTGTATAGGCTATGGGAGTTGCAAGGAGCTTATATATACAGGAGTCGGGAGTGTTGTGTGGGATGTTCAAGGTCCTCTATGATTTATTTTGTGACCTCTTAATCTATAGGCTACATTTTTCTCTTCACTCTGTATAGGTCTTCTAGACCTCTCGGCAATCTGTGTGTGTCCTTGCGGCATTTACTGTCATCTCCACCACCGCCACACTGCAAATCATCGGAGCTTGTACAAAAAAATAAAAATGTCACCCACTCTTTTACACCTGGAAACTTGTGATGTGAGTGACAATACGTTTGAAGTTGCAGTTGACTGCCTCTGCTAATTTGCACCTGACCGTTTACCGAGCGCTTGCCAGCTGAATGTGGCAATCAACCACACTTTGTCATAATCTCCCTCTATTTGTGTGAAATACATGGGCATAACGGAGTGAGGTGCACTGCGAAATGACACACAAGTGCTTATTTTAAACGACAACTGAACTGCGTTTCCAGGCTGAAGTGCCTGTTGTTTGGTTTGTTTTAATTACACACATATCTGAACGAGGCACACAAGTGTTAGTAAATCTGCGTGCGCGCGTTTGCACACATGTTCGATTAGACATTAAGTGGTTAAGGTCTATAGGTTAACGTCTGAGTTATGCCTTATTTGTACACTTAGTTGTGTGCTGGTGTGGTGAACTGAAAATAGCAGATCTATCTACAAGGTCGTAGATCGTCTATTTTCGGCTTCAGGCTTTGGGTTAAAATGGCAATGTTTTATGGCATTCATAAAATCACTGTCCTAAAATGTTGATGTCCTGACAAGTATAGTAATATAAACGTGTGTGTGTGTGTGTGTGTGTGCACAAGGGAGGTTTGAGTGCCTATACACTGCCCTGTGCAGTGTTATTTCCAGCATCGGCATCTAATTACTTTAATAGTGCTTACAGTTCTTATTGTGCCTCTTGTCTTCCTGGCGGTCTGCTGCATTAGCAGTCGAAATACGCGCATTAGGCAATTTTGTGCTCCATAATAAGTGCTACACCTGGGGGATGTTTTTTGAGTAAAAAAAAATGCCTCGGACAGAAAAAGGAAAACTGTTTTCGAGGCGCGACCGCTCGCTGCCCTCCTTATCGTCCCTTATCGTCCCCCCCTTTTTTTCCTCGCCCTTCCGCCCTCCTCCCCTACCCCCCCCTGTCGAGGGGGAAAGAGATAGAGAAAGAGAGAGACGGAAAATAAATTATTTCACACACACACACACACACACACACACACACACACACACACAGCTTCCTAGTTTGGTTCATTTCATTATAGGGGTTCTGAATGCAGGGTTCCGTTTGTGGACATACTGTAAGCGCTTTGCTCAAGGGCTTTTCTTATTACAGCTGCACTATGTAACTTTCCTGTTCTACCCCGGATTTGAACCCTTGTCTCCAGAATTTTGTCAAACAATAAACAGGATCGTGTCAAAGGTTGTGTCCAGCCTAGAGACAGGCTCTAAATGTCTCAATACAACCACCCCAATTGTATATTAAGTCATACTGTAGTAACGTACTCTTCCATACAGATTGGACAAAATAAAAAAAATAAAAAATAGAGCTTTAAGTAGGAATGTAACAGCCCTTTCCCTAACCCCGGGCCACATCACACCATGACATGTCGTGGCTGAATGCGATCAAAACAAACCTCGGTTGTTACTTTTTAGCCTTTGTGCAGCATTGCAGACAAAGAACGGTATGCTTGTGCAAGAGAGCAGAGACACGGCTGCGGCAGCCATGCCGTAAAGTTCAAATTGTCTGTGCTTGTGATGGATACCTCGTATGTCCAAAAAAAACGGTACTTTTCGTTATTATGAAAAAGTTAAATAGTGACGCACATCTGCTATTTGCACTACCTTTGTGTGACACTATTGTACTATGAAGTATACGGCATTCATTTAGAGGGGAAAAAAGTATATTTGAAACATGGGCATACAAGGTTTCCGCCCGACAGCAACGATACATGATCTTATTTAATTTTATTTTTCTTCCGCTTTGTCTCAGTTAACCTAATGGCTCGAACTAGGGCAGTAGACCATCACTCACTGTGCAGTTAAACGCACATAGAACGATTTGCGACGCCATATTGGATCCAGCCAGTTGAGTCAGGACAGATGCTTGTGTTAACACCGTTAACTCACATCGTTTCTGATTGGTGGAGATGGCTGCAGGCTCACCACCAATGTGGGAGGAACAGCTTACATTAAAAAAGGAAGGCGAGAACATGGAAGTCGCAATTAAACGCTACCTTCAGGCTGTGTTTTACACAGGAACATGTGCTTGAATGTATTTATAACGCTGTTGCAAACACCCACAGACACACATACGTACATGAGTAACACATCTGTGCAGCGGTGGAAGGTAACTAAGTACATGTACTCAAGTACTGCACTTTTAAGGTGCTTTTAGTTTACTTGAGCATTTCCATTTTTTTTATACACTACCCCTCAGAGGCAAATAATGTACTTTTTACTCCATTAGAATTATTTGACAGCTTTGGTTACTAGAATATTTTGAGAACATTATTTTTTATTTTTAATACATGTTATTTATTGTGTTACTTGTAACAGAGGTTTTGTATATTGTATATTTTACTTAATTCGGAGTAATTCTTCCACCAAAGCAGACACCCACTAAGACATAATAATACATAAATGAGGAACATCACCCACATCTGCACGTATACACACATGCACACCTACAGTTTTTTGAATGGAAGCGAGCAATGCATTTAATTATGTCACCATGGGGGTTGATTTTTTTCTCAGTAACATGTTATTATTGTCATGACGTTCCACATGACAGCACCCCTCGCCACTTGTTTCCTGTCTTCATTCACTCCAATTTGACAGACCTCAGGTTTCATTTCCCATCTATTCCTCCTCGCTGTGATGCTGATAAAGTGTGATTTCAGAAGCAGCGGGGAGGGGAGGAATAATGTAAATAGCAGCTCACAGGGACAGCGGCTGTCACTGGTAGATGTTGTAGTAGAAAAGAAAATATATGTAATAATAATAATAATAATAATGCACTTTTATATAGCTGAAAAATGGACATCGTGAGGTCAATTTTCCTGGACGTCAGAAGACAAATGGCGGATTTATGGTTATTTATATAGCTCATATACAGTAGAAAACAACATGTTACAAAGTGCTTTGCATGAAACTGAATAAATAAAAGAAAAAATTTGCATGTAGAAAACATGATGGACGGACGGACGGACGGACGGACGGACAGACAGATACAAGTGTCCAGAACGTGGAGTCATTGCACCAACTTGTTCAATCACTGGGCTTTGCTAGGCAGGCAGTCGTTTTGTTGTTAAATAAATAAATAAGTAAGTAAACAAATAAATAAATACAGAGATGAGGCAGTCTGCTCCCCTCTGCACTTTGCATAATCAAGACTAATAGTAAAAAAAATGTCCCCCTAAGGGTACGTTTTTACACTTCCAGAGTTACAGTACATTGCCTTACTGTGTAGAACTGTATTCTGTATACAAAGCCACTACCCAGCAATCAGCGGTGTGACTTCAGCTAAGTTCTTGCAGGTCACTTGAAGGCAAAAAAAAAAAGAAAGAAATCTGTTCAGCATTTGTTTTGTTAAAAAAATAATCAATTTTCCTTTTTTTTAAATGAATGCAGTCATTTTAAATCATGTCTTGTTATTATAGAGACAGAGTAGATAGGAATATTAGTACCCAGGGAATAATTTGAGCCGGATGAACTAACCGCATTCACAAATCACGCACTTTATATGAGCACAGCAAATGATGCAAACACTGTTCTTGGCTTTCGGCCCTGAGCAATCTGCCCCCCCCCCCCTCCTCCTCCCCCTCTCTCTCTTTCTGTGCCAGCTGATGTACTGTACAGATGACACCAGACAGTGTTGCTTTACCTCAATACATTATACATGCTGAAAATCCTTAGTGTTCATTTAGCTCAGAGGAGTCTATGCAAATGGAACCAAATGGACCCGTGTATTAGCAGTGATGATTTTACTGTGTACTAAATCAATCAATCAGTCAGTCAGTCAACCGGCGTCATTGTCACACACAATTACAGGTAAAACTGAGGTGAAATAAATAATTAGAAGTAAAAGAAGGAAGAATTTGCATAAACACCCTGAAAATAGCACCATGTTAAAAGTATCATGTAAATTTAAATCAGTATCATGTCGATGAAAAGAAGTCCTAAATCATATGCATTCAGCATTGTGCAAGTGGATAAAGCACAGGCGGCGGGGCTTAGACTTTGTTCTTGGGAAAGAAGACATTGATGTAACAATGTGAGCAGCGATGTCTAGAAAGGATCTGGTCAACACGTAGTGATTGCATTAGAGGGAACAAATATAAGTGTTATGTATGTGTTGTTGAGGTCAAAGAAGGAAGAAAGAACACTCTGTGACTAAAGATTTGCCTGTTACACACACACACACACGCACACACACACGTGCGTGCGCGCAAATCCCTTTGTTCCCACTCTGCCATACCCATTTCCTTGTTAGGCATTCATCTACCACTCTCACAGAGAGTGTGAAAGCAGGTAGGTGTGTGATGTCTTTCTCAAGGAAGAACACACACACGCACGCACACACGCACGCACGCACGCACGCACGCACGCATTCTGTGACGCCGCTGTGAGCTTGTAGATCGTCTATTTTTTGATGCATGACACCAGTGTGCAATTAAGTAAATCAGGCATAACTCTAACCCTAACCCCTAAAGCTGACCTCTAAATGTCTAATGCCCAACTTCAATGTTTTCATGATTGTAAGCCTAACTCAACACTTAACACAATATCTTTTTTAACTATAAAACGACCATTTCTCTTGTGAGGACCGACCAGGGAAATGATCTCCTCACAATGCACGCATGCACACACACACACACACACACACACACACACACACACACACACACACACACACACACACACACACACACACACACACACACACACACACACACACACACACACACACACACACACACACACACACACACACACACGCGGCGTTAAAAGCAGGAAGGGTCTCCCAGCACAGCGGGAGGTGCAAACACGTGGAACTGGACTAATGAGGCGGGACGTCAGGGTCCGCAAAGTGTACAGGAGTGTGCGTGTGCGTGTGTGTGTGTGTGCGTGTGCGCGCGTGTGTGTGTGTGTGTGTGTGTGTGTGTGTGTGTGTGTGCGCGCGCGCACGCGTTCATGTGTGTGTGTGAGTATAGATATACATTATAGTACATTATACTGTAGACCTTCTTTGTGTATTTTGTCTGTGATTGCTTGTGTGTGTGCATGTGTACGTATGTGTGTGTGTGTGTGTGTGTGTGTGTGTGTGTGTGTGTGTGTGTGTGTGTGTGTGTGTGTGTGTGTGTGTGTGTGTGTGTGTGTGTGTGTGTGTGTGTGTGTGCGTGTGTGCGTGCGTGTGTGCGTGCGTGTATACTTTCCTGATAAATGATCACGGTTGCGCTGTGGACCAATTCACTGTACTAGAAAGAGAAAGTGCACCAGATCACAGAGACAGAGCATCCGTGACATTGCCTGTGCACGTGTGTGTGTGTGTGTGTGTGTGTGTGCGTGTGTGTGTGTGTGTGTGTGTGTGTGCGTGTGCGTGTGTGTGAGAGACAGGCAAATAGTCACAGTCGGTCACAGGGTGTTCTTTCTTTCGCACAACATAATGCGGACGGTGCGCTTGACCTCACAACTTATTTGTGTAAGTGCCACATTTGTTGTTGTTGTTGCTTTGTTGTTATTTGTTTTGTTTTCATTCTGAAGCAACCCCAGCCTGTCGCTCTTTGACCCGTCGTTTACAACATGGCAGAGAGCTAAAATAATGTCATCCCCAAACGGCGAGGAGAAACACAGGCGGCAGCTACAACACAGGAGTGAAAAATAGGACACGAACCACCCCCCCCACACACACACACACACACAAAAGAAAAAAGGCAGTGTGCACGTGTCTCGCATGCTTCTTTCTTTTTTCTGTCCATGCGCGTGCACGTACCGAGTGCAGAAACATGGCATCGCGTGAATAAAATATTTCCCAGGGGCCCTTCTGCCTGTCGCTTGGCTGGGGGAAAGCCTGGAGCGCCTTTTCGATATAGACGCCCCACGAGACAGAGACAGGAGCGCTGATGAAGGGACTCAATGGATTGTCACCCTCCTCTCTCTCTCTCTCTCTCTCTCTCTCTCTCTCTCTCTCTCTCTCTCTCTCTCTCTCTCTCTCTCTGTCTCTCACACAGTACATATCTGACATCACCGCATCGCCTCCTCCCAAGGGTGGTAAAGGTAGTGAGGGCCAGGGTTGCCAGATCTGCTTATTATAATTTCCCCGCAAGATTTTATTTGAAAATAGCAGATCTACAAGCTCACAGCGCGTCACAACGCGTTGTGAGCTTGTAGATCGGAGCTCATGTATATGTTAAAGTGCTCATGTGACCCATTGTCGCTTCTTTTGGGCTGGTTTTCCTAGACCTGGTTCCTTGTTTCTCTCACAGAATCTGGCAACACTGGCGAGGGCGTGTGTTCGTGTCTGGGGTTTGCATGCATGCGTGTGTGCAGCATGCATGTCTGACGGTGCGCGCGTGCGTTGCCTGTATTTTGTGTTTGAGCGCACGCTCTCCTGGGTGCAATTCGGTGCAGCGTGTGAGGGCGTTTGGAGAGGATCCTGGACGGGTCGTCCGCCGGTTAGCCGGGTAAAGTCCGGGGCAGGGATTTGGAGAAGGATTAGATGATGGCGGATGCAAAGCCTCGGGGTGGGATTCCCCCCCTCCAACCGCGTTCGCGACATCCACAGAGGCTTTGATCACACGCCACAAGACCTGGTGCTCCTGAACCCTTCTGCGTAAGACACCGTAGAGGGTTCTTAAATGATAAATATGGTGTCTCCCCGGGACCCAAACATACAAAAATATGTCATGAATGAATCACTTAAGACAAGCTCATAAGATTTTTGTGTGTGTAAACATTTCTGAAATTATTCTTTTTTTAAAACGTTTTTTATTCTCTTTTAGAGAATATTTTGAAATGACTGCATTCATTTACAAGTTGATTATGATATACCCATGATGCATTGCACAGCAGCCAGAGCCTAAGTTCAGGTATAATATATTGATATAGTTGTGTTTAGGCATTTTGATACATGGTTGAGTTCAGGTACAGTATAAGGCTATATCTATCCACCTAAAACATATTTACTCATACGTCAAATTGCTAAAATATTGTTGTGACACATTGTGAGTTGTGTAATATTTTTCACCTATATCCGCTGAATGTTCACCTGTTTTCAGTCAATGTTTGCCTGTTTTTGCCAAATGTTCACTTATCCTGACATTCACAGAATTGTAACGCATAGTGTTCATGTGGTTAAAATGGTTGTGTTTAGGTATTTGGTTCCACATGGTTGAGTTGAGGTCAAAATGCTTCGTTTTAGGCATTAGGTTAGAAAATGTACATAATACAATAAGAGCTGCAAAATAAACACTGTCATTATATAAGGACATTGAATACAATTAAAATAGTTATTTTCTAATACTATTTTCTAGTTGGAGACTAGAAAATAAAAATATGTCCGATACATAAATGAATCCAAAGCCTCAGTAAAAGGTAGCGGCAAACAGCTAAGTCTTCAGCTTTGATTTCAACGAACAGAGAATTGTAGCAGACCTGCAGTTGTCTGGGAGTTTGTTCCAGATATGTGGTGCATAAAAACCTGAACGCTGCTTCTCCACGATTAGTTCTGACTCTGGGGACAGAACGCTGACCTGTAGCTGAGCACTGACTGAGCACTGAGCACAGATGAGGCTAATACCACTCATTTTCTACATATAACTATGACATTACTACAGTCACATTGATTAATGTTCCCCTTCTAAAACAATAGGGAGAGCAGCTGTTCGTGTTTTAAAGTTTCAGACTGATGAAGGGGCATGGTGGGATCATTGAGAATCTAAAAGGTGGTGTAAATTATTTTCTTGTTGTTAAATTAAGTGTTAAACAGCTCTATATTCTGATAATCTGTAACAGGAGTCTCACATGTCTCTCCAGCTCTTTAGTAAACAAAGTACATATTCTGGTCGGGGTAACAATTTCATCCAATCAGGAGAAAGAAATTGGAAGTGATCAAACAAAAAACACACCAAATTGGAATTGGAACACTATAACATTGAAGCTGATAAATAGTTCTCTATCCTATTTGGATTAAATTGGCGTTCCGACCTGAATATTAGTTTACAAAGGAACTGAACAGACACTCTAATGATTTATCAGAATATACTGTCTGCCAAGCCAAAGTGCAGTAACTACAAAAAAGAAAATCACTGAAAAATGGGTTTAAAAGTGATTCAACTGGTCAGCCAAATGAGATATCAGCATATAAATGATATTACACTAATTGTACATCTGTTCTTGAGGTAATTGTTTATCCCCCAAAATCACAAAGGCTAATTTGATCTTTGGGATACACAAATAAGTCGGTGTGTCCAAAAACGTAGTTAATGTACTTTGGCTTGGCAGGGCAGTGTAGTGTATGCTATTTCTGAAATGTTTTGAAAAGAGGAACACCAGGCTGAATATAACAACTGAAAAGTGTGTGACATTTTGTATTTTTTCCATTGTCTCAGAAGTAAAGGAGACAATGAAACATACAAGCAACGCTATACACAGGGACGTGCACAGATAGACTCTAGGTGGTGCTAGAGCACCCTTTGCCCTCTTGACCAGAAGTGCCCTTTTTTCAGTTTACAGCAGGGGTCTTCAACAGGGGGTCCGGGACCCCTAGGGGGTCCTCAGAGTTACTACGGGGGGTCCGCCAAATCTTTATGTGATATGATTTTTCTTTTTACCATAACCACTCAAAACCTAGCATCCCTTTTCTGAGGAGAACTTTAGCCAAAAATAGCAGATCTACAAGCTCACAACGCCTCGCGTTGTGGGCTTGTAGATCGGCTATTTTTGGCAAAGGGGTATAGGTGTAGAGGGAAAAAAGAGCAGACCAAGTAAACAAAAAAAAGTATAGTTTACTTGAGCACCTGCCCCTCAAAATGTCTGTGCACGCCACTGGCTATACATGACACATTCGTTATTCATTCAGGTATCAGGTATTTCCAACAATGTGTTTTGAGGCGAGAAAGTGTAAAAGCAATTTGTCAAAACTTTTAATCCTCTTTGCGTATAGCTCTGAGCCTCCACGTTCATGAAATGTAAAAATGAATGCTAAAATGTGTTGATAGGGGTTAAAGGTGACTTCTGAATAATACATAACCCAGGCTAAATGTAAATTAGTGCAATTAAACTCGATCACTGTCTCTGCAGGTGAACGAAGGAGGTGGAATACAGTTAGGGCAGTCGTGGTGGCATGCCCCATGGGGAGTGGGCGGGCAGCTGGTACCTTGTGCCACCATAGAGCCAGCGCTAGTTTGTGCCAACTCCTACCTGGAGTGTAATGGCATGGGCAAGACCACCAAGGAGAGGTTGAGAGAGAATAGTGGCAGGGATGCAGGGAAATAAATAAGGAAGGGATACAAAAAATCAGTGGTGGAAAAAGTACTCAAAATATTTTACTTAAGTAAAAGTATCAATACTGCAATGTAGAAGTACTCTGTTACAAGTAAAAGTCCGGAATTCAAAATGTACTAGTACAAAAAGTATTGGTATCAAAATGTACTTAAAGTACCAAAAGTACAAAAATGTTTGAAAATAGTCAATCTACAAGCTCCCAACACGTCGCATCGCGACGCGTTGTGAGCTTGTAGATCTTCTACTGTATATAGCCTACTGTAGGTATAAAATAGGCCTAAAGTGGTTAATGTATATTTTATAATGTAATACTTTATATCTACAAAGTTTTCAAATAATTGTAGTGGAGTAAAAGTACAATATTTGTCCCTGAGATGTAGTGGAGTAGAAGTAAAAGTATAGACAATTGGAAATACTCCAGTAAATTAAAGTACCTCAACATTGTATTTAAGTACAGAACTTGAGTAAATGTACTGTAATGTTACTTTACACCACTGCAAAAAATACAGTGTAGACACAACATCTCAATAAATAAAACTATACTAAAACAGGTTGCCCACATGCTCATTTCTTATCTTGTGTCCTTTATTTTTACTAAATATATCTCCTCCATTCAGTCTCTCTTTGAGAGCGGCAAGAAAGCGCTGCCGTCTGCTAGCATTCTAACCCACCAATCGCCATGCGCTGACCAATTTGCATACTTAATAATTGATGTTTGGAGGATTCCCCTGGTATTGCCATGTTTAACGTCACACAACGCTATGAACTGTGGATAATAATTCCCTTAGGCAAAGACTGCATCGATGCAGACTTACATAAAGGGGGCATAAAGGGCTCTGCCAGAGCCCTCACTGACATAACGATTTCAAATGAGACAGCCTCAAGCCCTGTGCCCTGTAGTGTGCCCCCCCCCACTATCCTTCCTCCTCAAACGGGAGGTGTGAGGTGAAGGCCAGGCCAGCAAGCGTGGGTGGTTAATTATACCAGGCGCTGCACAACACAGCGTCTGTCCCACAGCATGGTCTGGTGGAGTGGTGGACAGCACGAAAAATGTTGGTCGACTACCTTTTTTCACTGACGAAAACGAAATAAAAAATAAATAAAAAAGCTATGATGACTAAAACTATGACTAAATATATTGACAATTTCATCAACAAATAAAAACTTGACTAAAATGTTAGTGAGGGACTAGTAGAGAAGAGATCCAGTAGAACTAAAAGTCATTTTATGTTTGGTTGCACATGGTGGGTGTTGTGCTCTGAAAATAGTAGATCTACAAGCTCACAACGCGTCACAGCGTGACGCGTTGTGGGCTTGTAGATCGGCTATTTTCAGCATGCAACCAAGTGTAAAATCAGCCATTACGACGCCATCAAGGCACCGCCAAAATACATTTTAGTCGACTAAATCATCTGTAGATTTAGTCGACTAAAATCTTATGATATTTAGTCGACTAAAACTAGACAAAAGCTAAAACATTTCAGATGACTAAAATATGACTAAAACTAAATGGAATTTTATTCAAAAGACTATGACTAAAACTAAATCAAAATGTGCTGTCAAAATCAACACCGGTACACTACTAGTAACACAGAAGGCTCACAGCCTAAACACTACACTCATACACTGACATGACAGCCGGCTCTGTATGACAACACAGGGGAGTTTAAATAGACACAGCACTAACAGGACACAGGTGAATCAACTGACAATCAACACAGGGATAGGCTGGGGCAAACAGGACACAGGTGACTCAGGGTGGAGAGACAAGACAGATAATAGCAAACAAGGGCCAAGCCCTCGAACGCTACCGCAGAATAAGAAACGTGAGACAGCTGGGGAATTAACAGACTGAGATATGTAGACACAGAACATACTAAACACAGAGTTATAGAACTAACACGTAAATGTAAACCGGGCATACTTTAAGTATGTATATTTTGATGCCAATACGCTTGTATTTTTAACCCATTAAGACCTGATACGCAACTGTGTCACTTTTTTAATTTGAGCTAAAAAGCATTATTTTACACTTTGGCTATTCAAAAATACCAGATATACAAGCAAGCTTGTATGCCCCGCTACGAGCTCGGAACCGCTCGAACCGCCGTATCCATCTCGTCCACTCGTGGGGTTTTGTAAAATCAAAGGGCTCCGGTGGCTGTATGCTGAAGGTAGCTCCCATTGTAGCCGCCGCTCCGAGAGCCGCCGCTCCGTCAGCCGCTGCGTCTTCCTCTCCAGCCATCATATAACGCTCACCGTCCACTGATCACTGAATCCCCGTCACGGTAGACCACTTTAGTGCTGATCTTCGGATCCAGCCACTTCTGACACCATGTCGTATACCCGAAACACCTTGAAATAACGTGACTTTCCACACAGTATCACTGCTGTTCGGTGCTAGCTTTATTGCTACAAACGCTCGGCATACATAGCATCGTGACGTCACATCCTGCACGTTCCTAAATGCTATCCTGGTTACCATAGTTACCACTGTGATACTAGTACCAATACGATATCACCACATAGATCTGCTATTTTTTAAATGTGTGCAAATCTTTGAATATATATATTCTTCACTAAAGCAAACATTAACTAAAATCGTTGCTTCTGGGGGTCCCTGGAACAAAATATTTTGAGATGGGGGTCCGCGGCCAAATTCATATCATTTTGGGGGTCCTTGACATGAAAAAGTTTGAAAACCACTGATATAGAAACATGCGTTTTTCAGAAAACCGTTTAGGATTTAGAAGACATTTTGCAGAATCAACCTCAGGCCTCAATGATTTAATCAAGTACAATTTTGAATGCAGGACTTTTACTGCAACAGAGTGTTTCTACAATGTGGTATTGCTACTTTTATTAAGTAGCCTATTACTTCTTCCACCACTGGTGAGGTGGTGATGGTGGTGGGGGGGTTAGGTGGGCAGAGCAAGCGGAGGAGGAGGTGATAACTTTGCCTGTAAAACCGTCAGCGCCTCGGCAAATGTTGACGGAGTGTCCTTGAGCGCGCGGTGGAGGGGGACAAAGTGAGTGTGCACGTGTGTGTGTGTGTGTGTGTGTGTGTGTGTGTGTGTGTTCGTGCGTGTGCTCATGGCATGCAATCCTTTTGTGTTTGCGTGCACACAAAAGAAAGTCAACATGCATTGTGCAGTGTGTGTATTCAAATCATGCACGTGCTATGTGCTTTTGTGGTGGACAATGTGCGTGTGTGCACGTGAGAGTCAACATGCACAGCATCAAAGCTTGAATATTCAAATCAGTCTATGCACATAGCATGTATGGGTGTGTGCGTGTGCATGTGAGCTTATGGGATTGTGCCTATTTGAGAGAGCATCTCGCAGGCACCTGTTTTCTATGCGTGCGTGCAGTGGTGGAAAAAGTACTCAAGTAAAAGAATCAATACTGCAATGTAGAAGTACTCTGTTACAACTAAAAGTCCGGAATTCAAAATGTGCTTGAGTAAAGTACAAAAGTATTGGTATCAAAATGTAAAAGTACCAAAAGTAAAAGTACTGAAATGTTTGAAAATAGCAGATCTATGTGAGCTTGTAGATCGGCTATTTTCAAATAGCCTATGTATAAAGTAGGGCTAAAGTGGTTAATGTATGTTTCATAATGTCAAAATTTATATCTGAAAAGTAACTAGTAACTAAAGTTTTAAAATAATTGTAGTCGAGTAAAAGTACAATATTTGCCTCTGAGAGTAGAAGTAAAAGTATTGGAAATTGGAAATACTCAAGTAAAGTACAAATACCTCAAAACTGTACTGAAGTACGGTACTTAATAAATGTACTTAGTTACTTTCCACCACTGCGTGCGTGCATGCGCACGTGTGACTGCCTACACGTGTGCACACAATCTCGCCTGTGGGCGCACGTGTGCGAACGCTCGTGTGTTCGAAATCGATTCCAAGGGTGAGAACAACAGCCATGATTGAGACGTGTGGGTCTGCAGAGACAGACAGGCAGAGGAGAGGAGAGGAGAGACCTGCTCGGTTAATGAGGCCTCAGAGATTTATGGACGACATGCGTCTGGCTTTTTATGAGTGGCAGATACCATTCATACTGTGATCATAAAGCCAGGGGACGTGACACAGGCACACGTGTTCACTTTGTCAGTGTCTTACTCGCGCTCTCTCTCTCTCTCTCTCTCTCTCTCTCTCTCTCTCTCTCTCTCTCTCTCTCTCTCTCCCTCCCCCTTCGGATCAGTTCTTTTCAGTGTGTGAAAGTTAAATGAAAGTTACGCTGAATAGAATTTTCTTGTTTAACCACTTGAGAGATTTTGTGTATGAAAATAAAAGCGGTCCAAGAACAGAGGCAACTCAGGTCCAGTTAAGCCCTAGGGCATTAAGTGGTTAAACTATTATAATTTGTCATACATATAGTACAGTATAAGCTGCTGCTTTTTGTTTTGCATTCCATTCCTTTCCTTTTGTGTGTGCCGGTGCGTGCAATAGTGTGTGTGTGTGTGTGTGTGTGTGTGTGTGTGTGTGTGTGTGTGTGTGTGTGTGTGTGTGTGTGTGTGTGTGTGTGTGTGTGTGTGTGTGTGTGTGTGTGTGTGTGTGTGTGTGTGTAGCCCAGCTGCACAAATATTGCATTTCTGGTCTGATAACGATAGCCGATAGATAAAACAAGTTCACCCCTTAATGTGCGGTTCATGTGTAATGGGGTAAGCTGAAATAAAAAATAAAAAAAGATCGATCATTGTTTATTTAACGTAGCCATGACCAAATCAAATCCAGTGCTCTGCTTGAAAATAGATCAATATCTCTGCAATTGCAATATCGGAACGATTAAATAAAATGATAGGATAACATATTGACTGATATATCATGCATTGAGCACACACGTGCACGCGCGCATGCACGGATGCATGCACGCAGATGATTGTATCTCACATACTGCGTGATTCTCTTTTTTCTTTTCAAGGACCCCCAGTTGTTCACACTCTAGTTACAGATCCGTAAGTTTCCAATTAGTTTCCTAAATATCAACGATTTGGCTGGGAATCCCCTGGAACTCCCTCAGGGACCCTGAGGGTCTCCGGACCCAAGTTGAGAACCAGCAGTGGTTTAAGCCTTTGGTTTTGTTTACAACCTGGCTCGTAGGCCATAACAAAAATGAGGAGGACACGGTTTTAAAAGTGCACAAAGTAAAATATGTATTAACGACACAAACTCAAACATGCGATACAAAATAATAGTGTACCAGGGTGTGTTAATCAGCGAAATCAGTAGTGTCAGACTCAGCACTAGCTGTATATATGTGTGGGTAATGTAGTAATGTTGCAAACCAAACCAAAGGCTAAACTAAAGGAAACCAAATGCTGCTGCCATCAGGGAGAGAGAGAGAGAGATATACAGTACACTGAGTCAGGCCAACACCCAGCCTTTATTCAGGCACACTGGGACCATGGGCCAGGTGTTCCCAATGCACCTGATTGGCACCCCAATGCCAGCACCTGTTGGAAGACACACGAAAATACACAAAAACACAACACAAGCCCTAGTCGGCCGGACTACAGGGGCTGTGACAATTTAAAGGTACACTGTTACACTTTTGGTGTGCATTTCAGTTCAATGTGGATGATTATCTATTGAAACAGTATTTCCAATGCCATCCATATTGACAGAGAAAATGAAAAAGATGTAAAGATAAAGAAACCTGTGTGGACACCCAGTCCACTACCACAGAGTCTAAGGGTTAATGGGTTATGCCTGATATATATACAGTATTAGATGTCTTGCACCGAAAATAGCAGATCTACAAGCTCACAGCTTGTATTTTCAGCTTTTGGGTTATGGTTAAAATGGTAAAACATTGTAAAAATGACATACTTTAATTGGCATTCTGAAATGTTAATGTCCTCATAAGTATAGTAATATAAATGTGTGTGTGTGTGTGTGTGTGTGTGTGTGTGTGTGTGTGTGTGTGTGTGTGTGTGTGTGTGTGTGTGTGTGTGTGTGTGTGTGTGTGGTGACAGGGGCTCAGCACTCTCTTTATCCCATAATCCGCCCTCTGAGGGCTGAGTGTGCTCAGCATAGATTGCACTCGCCATGTAATCTACAAGGGCATCATCGTCGCCAGAACACACACGCGCACACACACACACACACACACACACTCACTGACGCACGCACGCACGCACGCACGCACGCACGCACGCACGCACGCACACATTTGCATCCCTATGCATACGGTAGGTGAACATTCACAAACACATTAAGCACAAGGACACATGCATGTATACACTACATATGCATTCAAGTACACGCACACTCACACGCACACACGCATGAGCACGTGCGCACGTGGACACAAACATAAATACAGGCAATGCAAGGACACACATAAAAGCACTGGGTGGCCTTCAGGAACATCTGATAACAGCAATTAATTCAGCCAATCGATGTTCATCAGCTCAAAGGCTGCTGGGAAGGGGTCTGGGGTAGGGGGGGTTGCGGGGGTCATTGGGAGCATGTGTATCTGACAAGACATGCGACGCACAAAGACATACTACAGACAAACTCACTCTCAAATGTGGGACTTAACCACACTGTTGTTAACCACTTCAACCCCAACATCAGAAAAAAACAGATCCGCTATTTTTTTAAATATTTAATGTAGAGCGGAAACAGAAAAGTCAATAGTATAGAGCCCTGAGGGACACCGCTCAACCAAGAATAGGGTTTAAATGGTTAACGTTGTACCTATAAGTGTAACGTTTTTACAGCAGTCCATCAGTCGGTCGGGTGGGTCATCTCTTGACCACATTGGCCACAAGAAGCGTCTCAAAAACCAAGATTAGGGCTGCAACTCATTATTTTCTCCGCGATTACTGTGATGATTTGTTTATTAAACAATGCTATATATATGTAAAATATTTTAAACAATATTTTTATAAGATACATCAATGAAGCAATATGAACAAAAATCAAACCATTTTTTATAATCGACTAAATCAATTAGTGTGATTTACTATTTAAGCCCTATTTTATGCTTAATCGTGCAACGGCGTGGGTGTAAAACATTTGAAAATAGTGCGTCACGGTGCGATGCCATGAACCATAAGCATGTGACTCCTCCTCATGACCTTTGCCTAAGTGCCACCCTTCAGCCAGAATTCATATAGTTGGGTGTAAGGAGCAGGACAGCCTGTGGGGGCTGCTACTATAGTGGGACTTTTAGACTCTTAGTCTTGTTATACTTTTAGACACTCACACAAACACACACACACACACACACACACACACACACACACACACACACACACACACACACACACACACACACACACACACACACACACACACACACACACACACACACACACACAAACTGACTCCCACGGTCACTTTCACAGATGTACACAGGGCGACATACATATTCAGATACACACGTTTCACCATAGGAAGAATGATAATGAGGCATTTATATGCAGCTTGATATCCATGCGGGAGGGGGGGAAAAAAAGAAAAAGAAAAGAAAGAAATAGACATGAAAAGTGGGACAAACATGAAGACAGGGACAAGTCAGGGAGTCTGGTTTGGAAACACTTTACCTCATTTCCAGCTCGGTCTCCGCTGCTGGCAGCGTTTTAGTTGTCATTGTGACACAGTGGAGACGAGGACGCAGCAAAGCCAGCTGCTGGTGGTAAGACAATCAATGTAGAGTCATTTAAAGGGATTTGATTCCAAAAACACACATTGTACACAATATAATCCTCACTGTTTCTTTTACTTTGAGAGTGTACAACTATAATGAGGAAGTCAGTTATTGTTTTAAAGGAAAGAGCATGGACCCTATAGATTTTTTATAAAAAATAGTTTAAAAAATATTCAAGATTATTCACATGTTTTCAAGTTTATTTTTTTTTATAGCCGATGTATATACTGTATAGGGTTATAAGTGGTTCAACTAGTTTTGGTGATACATTTACACATTTAGCTGGGGACCCCCTGGAACCCCCTCAAGGACCCCAGAGGGTCCCTCTACGCCCCTTTGAGAAGGTGTTTATTTCATTTTCTCTCTCTCACATTTCTTCTTGTGGAGTACACCGGGGACTACAGGTGACGGTTGCATCAGTGCGACTGCCTGAATGTGAGAAAGGCCTTGAGCGATGAGAGACGTGTTGAAAGACCCCATCGCACGAACACGTGTGCTAACATTGTGCGAGGTCGATGTGACAACCTGGCCTCCTGTTGCTGATCTCTCTCTCTCTCACACACACACACACACACACACACACACACACACACACACACACACACACACACACACACACACACACACACACACACACACACACACACACACACACACACACACACACACACAGAAACAAGCACTGTAAACGCATGATTAAACAGGGATATGTGCATGCTTTGTATTAAAACACATGCAAATAAAGATAACACACACTAGACAAACACGTGCACGTGAGCACACATGCACGTGGACATACAGTACATTCACACTAAAAGGATAAGGGAGTGCATGTGTTCTGCCTGCTCATTATCATTGTTGCTGTATCTGGCTCAGGATTGCTGTGCAATATGCATGCAAATAGCAGGACTTACTGTAGTATGTCCTGTTAATGTACATAGATCTGCAAGGTTTTGCTACTTTTGTGTGACACTGTAGTATGACGAAGTATAACACTAATTTACAACAAAAAAAAACAGTATTGCAAGTGGGCCCCAAAAATAATACTGAGATTGTATTGATAATATAACATGAATAAAACAAAAAAAAATGCTATGTTTTCTTTAAAACACAGAAAAATAAGTTGTCATTGTGATATTTGGCTACTTAAAGAATTCTGTATCCAAGCCGAAACGCAATCAATTGATTGATCATTAAAGTAGACATGCTCTGGAAAGGCCCACCCTTCTGCCCTTCTGACCACTTAACATGGCTGCCATGTTAAGTGGCCAGATGGGTGGGCCACGAACCCTTTCATGATTTGGGAAGGTCGAGAACCACTGATAACCATGGACAGCTGTACGTGGGTCTCTGAGCGCTGTCCAAGGTGCTGAAAGTGCTTGGTTACTGTCTGTATCCTCTGCATGGGCCCGCGAGTGCTGTCCATGGTGCTGAAAGCTTTGGCGAGCATCCATTTGGAAATAACGGTACAGACTAGTTCTGACTTTACATACATTAAGATGCTGTGGTTGAATAAGTACTCAGATATTTTACTTAAAAGTAGCAATATCACAGTGTAGAAATGTGTTGCAAGTAAAAGGCCTGTGTTCAAAATGTTACTTGAGTTAAAGTCCATAGGTATTGGCATCAAAATGTACCAAAAGTAAAATTACTGAAATGTTTGAAAATAGCAGATCTACCAGCTCACAACGCGCCGCGATGCGACGCGTTGTGAGCTTGTAGATCGGCTACTTTCAAATAGCCGATGCATATAGGGCTAAAGCTGTCACTGTGTGTTTCATAATATAATAATTTATATCTGCAAAGTAACTAGTAACTAAAGTTTTCAAATAATTGTAGTGGAGTAAAAGTACAATATTTGCCTCTGAGATGTAGCGGAGTAGAAGTAGAAGTATTGAAAATTGGAATAATAATAATAATCAGCAGCAGCAGCAGCAAATATAATTGCCCTTATGTTCAAGGAGATGAAGTTCTTGCATGTCAGCTATGTTATCCATTTTAGAAATATAATCTAGTCTACACCAATGTTTGTGTACTGGAGGCTGTTTTTGCATGCCTATATGGTTATTTAAACTTTCTACAATTGAAGCTCTTTACACTTTATTACTTATTTACCTCTTAGTGCCCTTGTATTATTATCTTATTGTACTATATTTTTTTATGTCATGGCGAGAAGGTGAGACACCTAGAAGAGGCTCTATGTTTCTGTGTGCGCGTGTGTGTGTGTGTGTGTGTGTGTGTGTGTGTGTGTGTGTGTGTGTGTGTGTGTGTGTGTGTGTGTGTGTGTGTGTGTTTGTGCGCGTATGTGTATGTGTGTGTGTGTGTGTGTGTGTGTGTGTGTGTGTGTGTGTGTGTGTGTGTGTGTGTGTGTGTGTGTGTGTGTGTGTGTGTGTGCAAAAGTGCACGTTTCTGCGGGTAATTTCGCAAACCACTGGGCCGATCAGCACCACATTTCTTGTGCATGCAGCCAGCAGACCAAGAAAATAAATCCCTGCATATTTTTCACATATTGTTAACATTCTTTTTGTGTGTGAATATTTGTCATTATGTTGTGAATGCAAAGGGCTAGTGTTAGATCTCAGGTCCACCATCCAGTTGTAACATGACTTCAGACCTTTACTGGTAAGGAACACTGTTACTGTGTACTGTTGTACAGTGTATGTCCAAAACCATGCATATTCAGAGCATGTTTATTTGTGTTCTGGATTGGATCAATGGAACTAACATTATGTTTATATTCATCAGTATCACATTGAAAATCTTATTTATTTATTTTTTACTTTTTAACCCCAAAATAATCATATTTGTTGTATTGTTTGTGTATTGTATGCTTGTTCATTTGTGCTAAGGACCCCCTCGAAAATGAGATGATGCATCTCAAGGGGTTTATGCTTCTAATAAAGGTACTATAAATATAATGCATGTGAAACCGAGGGTCCTTGAAATGCAAAAGGTTGAGATTAATCATTGTTCTATGAGCATGTGTGAAAAAAAGCCTCTTGAATGTTGATCATTAGGACATGTCAGTCAGAGCTCTGCTTGCCGCGGGACAAATGAGCTGAGCTGACAAACATATTGTCGTTGTCGGCAGAAACCTTGTATCGTCACATTTTTAACGTTTTCTGTTTACTTCCATAAATGAATGCCCTACTTTGTTATGCTACAGTGTCACACAAAAGTAGCAAAAATAGCTGATCTACAAGTTCACAACTCGATGCGTTGTGAGCTTGCAGATCTTTTTTGTTGTGGTTAAGTGTGTTAAGGTTTTATAAACAGTGAAGCAATGAAAAGCACTTCTGTCTAAATACACTGGATTCATTGGAACATAGGTTCATTTCCACATATCCTTAAAAATAAGAGTTTTGGACATACAAGGTTTCTGCCCGACTGGCCCAGACAGCGACACATGAGTGAGAGCAACACGAGCCTCCTCTTCCATCTCTTCTGATCCCCCCTTCATCATCTCTCTCTCCTTCCATTGATTTTAATCTCTCAAAACCTCAAAGCTGCTCAGTCTCGTCTCATCTGTGCTATTCCGGAACCCTCCCTCTCTCTCTCTGCCTCAAGCGCCAAAACACATTTCTGAAAAGCCTAGTTGGGAGTCGCTTTTATTCCTTTTTATTCAGACACAATGCAAGAAAAGGGGGAAGGAATAACGATGGGGTCTAATGACGCCATGGCTTCCCAGTGTACCTCTGATGCCACGTTGATGAGGGCAGGATGGTCGAACAGAAGGATGGCCGGACACACAGACACTCTTATAACTCCATGCCATAAAAACAAAACAGAACAAAACCAAAAAATGTAAGGGTCCGGATGTTGCTGCATAGGAGGGGAGGCCTAATGAAAGGGAGTGGTCCTCAATAGACGTTTGAGTTATGGAGGCTCCTCAGAACAAAGGCATTTTGCTCCCCTCATCCACAAGGCAGTTTTACGAACACAACGTCACGGACAATTTACTCTCTCTCTCTCTCTCTCTCTCTCTCTCTCTCTCTCTCTCTCTCTCTCTCTCTCTCTCTCTCTCTCTCTCTCTCTCTCTCTCTCTCTCTCTCTCTCTCTCTCTCTCTCTCTCGCTCTCTCTCTCTCTCTCTCTCTCTCGCGCGCTCCGTCCCAAATGCTTTTCAGCAGAGCAGGTGTGCGGTGCCTAGAGGGAGACGGTATTGCAGACTGACTCATGTATCATCTCACACAAGGGAACAAGCAGGGGACTGCAGCAGAGGGCCAGAAGTGGTCAGGGAGTGGATGTTGCATATTGTTTCTGTTTAGACTGCTACTCCTGCTGCTGTGTCCACAATCAAAGCCCAAACTGCTAGAGCGGGTTTTATTTAGGCCACAAAAAGCAGGAACGCAACACTTGGAAAGTGCTTGAGGTGTTTTATGTGTCCCGTTTAGACCATACAGTGATTCGTCAGCCTTTTCAATTTCAATCCCCAGTTTGATATGTGTTAGGCCACAGACTAATTTGATTTATTTTTTTTCATCACTGGGACCCCGATCTGCATTGTAAAATCTTCAGCATGAATTTAACACAGAGAGTCTACAAATGGAGCCAAATGCATTTGGTTCCATTTGTACACTCTCAAAGGGCCTTTTGAGAGTCCTGGCGGGGCTTCTGTATACTCTCAAAGGGTATCAACCCTTGTACACTCCGTAAAGGGTATCAACCATTTAGCCTAGGACATATAAAGCCCCCTCGAGGACCCCTGGGGTTTCCCAGATCCAACGTTGACATCCAGGGGTTTTGACCATGGAATACGAAAGTGGCTGTTCCTTTGCCCAATGAGTAGCAGGACTGCATGTACATTTTACTATATGAACCAAACCCATTCAATTGGAGAGCCTTGCTGTAAGGGAAGCAAACCCCTAACCCTGGTGCTGGTAGTATCCATTCAACTACGTACGTACTGTAGGACTACACGTTTGCACACAAGAGCTCCTCCACATGTGACAGTAACTTGTCATTACAGACATTAACGTCTTTTGCTGGCTCTTTAGTCCTGAGGTGCATTGCATCGAACAAAAGAAGGTTACTGCAGCAGTTTTGCACAAAAAAATGCAGGCTGGAAGGCACGCGTTTCCATAGCGCCTCAACATTTTACCGATTCGCAGTGGCACTTCCATTCTGAGTGTCACGGGGAGATGAGTGAGGGTAATCTTGCACGGGAATCTCCGCCGAATGCTTTGCCGCGTTGCGTTGTGTGTGTATTTCCCTTTCCAATTCTATTATCCGCCGCTCGCTATCAGCGGACGGCACAGCGTCCCTCAAACCCACCCCCTGCAAAAGGAGGCTGTGTGAGGACAAGGCTCGCGACAAGACTCAAGCGCGTCGCCGCTATCGGCATGTCGTTTCGATAAGAGGACGTCTGAATTGCGAATGGAATGGCCCGAACTGGCCCTGGCGCCGTTACATATCCATTCCACAGGACATAAAAGCGGAGGTGTTCTGAGAGTGGGCAGAGAAATATTGTATAAACCTCAGGGCCACTACGGCACACAGTGCCCTATGAGGTGCGAAAAGAAACATAAATCACAGGAGCTACTTTTTTGTCACTGCCCTTTGTACAAGTGGCTGTGAAGTGGCTATTTTCCAAAATAATGTGGACTGTAATAACTTTTTGGGACAACAGATGTCAGTGGATGTTCATCGCTCATGTTTAAAAGATGCACATATACAGTACATGCATTGTCCTAAATGCACCTGTTTTGTATGTGAAGTGCAATTAAGTTAATATTAAGCAGCCAACGTACGTTTTATTTTCATGTTTTTGGATTTTAGCAATCAAACCCTTGACACCTTCAGTTAGTGAAAATCTACTAATTCAAAACCCAAGAGTTCTTGGTGAAGAGCATCAAGTACAGAATGTCTTTGTCCTTCTATGTGTTTTCTTGTAAGTATTTTATATGCACTAACTGACTGTATGCCACTCGTCACATGTGCTTGCAGTGTTTAACACACACAAGGCCTTGATTTGCCCTGGGTTCTGAGAGGACACTGCGTGCATGTGTGCATGTATGCGGGCGGGCGGGCGGGCGGGCGTGTGTGTGTGGGGACATGTGGGGATGCTCGCCTGTATAATGTATGCACATCTGTGTGTGTGTGTGTGTGTGTGTGTGTGTGTGTGTGTGTGTGTGTGTGTGTGTGTGTGTGTGTGTGTGTGTGTGTGTGTGTGTGTGTGTGTGTGTATTTGTGTGTGTGTGTGTGTGTGTGTGTGTGTGTGTATGTGTGTGTGTGTGTGTGTGTGTGTGTGTGTGTGTGTGTGTGTGTGTGTGTGTATTTGTGTGTGTGTGTGTGTGTGTGTGTGTGTGTGTGTGTGTGTGTGTGTGTGTGTGTGTGTGTGTGTGTGTGTGTGTGTGTGTGTGTGTGTGTGTGTGTGTGTGTGTGTGTGTGTGTGTTCATACAGTGGATCCACAGTCTGCCTCTCCATCAAACTGCATACATTCACCACAGTGACAGGCAGGCATGCATGGAGGGAGGGTAAACCGAAGTAGGTTACACCTCTTTGTGGGGGGTTATGCATCATGTACCTCATTGCACTTCCATTTCTATTATATCATCTCTGTCGGGTGGAAACCTAAACGTAATCTCTAAAACGTTGCTATTCAGGAAATGAAAAAAAGAAGAACCTATAAGTGAACCCTGTGGTTATTATTCAGACACAAGCTATTGTTAATACTTACAATCGGTTATTTTTGAAACTTGTGTGACGCTCTTGTATGACGAAGTAGGGCATCAATTTACATTCAAAATAATAATAATAATAATAATAATAATAATAATAATAATAATAATAATAATAATAATAATAATAATAATAATAATAAAGTTTAAATATGGAGATACAAGGTTTCTGCCTGACAGTGGCGATATGCTGAGGATGCCAGCCTATAGTTCCACCTCTTCGTGGGAGGTTATACAAGCACCGTATCGCACTTCCATTCATATCATATGCTGGGGATGCCAGCTGCCAGCCGCCAGCGCTTACTGCTTGTTTATGTGCCTTCATAGATTTCTATTCTCTCATTGTTTTTCTTTTTGGAGTGTTTTGACACCTGCCAAAATTCATTGTCTGCGAGTGTGCATTTGTGCATGGCTGTGTGTGTGTGTGTGCGTGTGTGTGTGTGTGTGTGTGTGTGTGTGTGTGTGTGTGTGTGTGTGTGTGTGTGTGTGTGTGTGTGTGTGTGTGTGTGTGTGTGTGTGTGTGTGTGTGTGTGTGTGTGTGTGTGTGTGTGTGTGTGTGTGTGTGTGTGTGTGTGTGACAGAGCCACAGGGTGATATATAATGTTAACTTTATCCTAGATGTATCCAACACAAGTATTAAACATCCAATGCTGTTGGCAGCCTCAAAATGTAATGTATAATATTAACCACTAACTAAATAAATGAATGTAGGCTTTGTATTTACATCATTTGTTAATTAAATGGATCCCAATTAGCTGATTCCTAGGCGGCCGCTAATCTTCCTCGTACAAAATACTATATAAAAAAAATAAAAACACAATGAAGTACATTATTTGACGTACACATTTTGAAGTACAAAACAATACATTAGCAACAAACACGCACAGTATTGAGTTCCAGGCTCTGTATCAGAGTTTCCCCCGCTCTGAAGTAAGTGCAATATTGCCTTATTTATACCTGTTCTAACCTATACGTGTTTATACATATACAAACATCAGTTAAGTTCACTTTCGGTTTTGACGGCTTGGCTTTTCTAATAATTCAAGGCTTTGCCCTGAAACCTTAGCTGATAAAGAAACAACTGGAAACCACACGGCAGTGGAAAACATTTCCAGAAAGACAATTGACAAACTGAGGAAAACATTTCCAGAAAGACATTTGACAAACTGAGGAAAACATTTCCAGAAAGACAATTGTCAAACTGAGGAAAACATTTCCAGAAATACAGATGACAAAGTGGGGTCCAGGGAACCTCAGTGGTCCTTGAGGTGGTTCCAGGGGGTCCTCAGCTAAATGTATTAGTATAGCATCAACATCAGTTTAACCACTTGAACCCTATCCATCAGCTATTTTAAAAATATACAATCTTCAAGTGGGACTAGAATAATTTGGATATAAATTATAATACTTTTCGAAACATTTATATGTTTCGAAAATGGGGGTCCCCTGATACCAAATATTTTCAGATTAGGGTCTGCGGCTAAAAACATTTCAATTTGGGAGTCCTTTAGTGCAGCACACATTAATAGTACTTTGCGGGCAGACCATAATGTCAGTACTATGACGTCATAGTGATGGCATCAAGGATCTCCATGGGGATTTGTTGATATTTTTGGAGAATCGTTCATCCAAACGATTTCACACCGGGAACCCCACTCCGCCTGGTTCTCTGCGATACAGATGCCAAGTGAAGGAAAGATAATACGCAAGCGGAGATTCTGTGCATTTATAGCGAGATATAATGTCATGCTGTAGTTTACCAAAACAATTCCAACCACCCATACCTAGTGGCACTGGGCATACGTGTGTAGGTGTACTGTATGTGTGTGTATGTGCGAGAAAAAAGCTGAAGCAATCAGCAGGGCCGTGGCTTCGCTGGATGTCTGGCAAATCAAAACCCAATCCGATGTTATTGAACTGTCGTGTCTGGTCTCATCGGAGCCCACTGTTCTAAACAGGATCCTGATTTGGCTCAGGCCAAATTGAACCATCACAATCAATTACTAAGTGTCTTTTGGCCCAGGTGTTTCCCTCCCCCCCCCCCCCCCCATCCACGTTTCTTAAACAGCCCTTTGTGGGCTCGGTGGAAAATGGAACTCGCACGACAGCCGTACGGAGACTCAAACAAACCTCTAGCACAGTGGTTCCCAAACGGTGTGCCTTGGGATTTTGTGACAACCACAATTATTGCAATACATACAACTACACATATGTTATTAATATTTTTTTCAGTACTTTGTGAACTCATGATGATGACAATGCCATAGCCACAACACACGCTGCCCTCTCCCACCAGGAGAAAAACAACTCCCACGTGAGAAGTTCATAGACTACACCTCAGCATTTAACACCGTAGTCCCCTCCAGACTCGACACCAAGCACCAACCTACGGCTCAACCCCAGCCTTTGCAGCTGGATCCTGGACTTTCTGTCAGAATGATGACAGATGGTGTGGATGGGATTTAAAACCTTTACCCTCCTGACCCTCAACACAGGATGTGTCCTGAGCCCCCTTCTCTACACCCTCTACAACCTGCGACTGCGTGGTCACACACAGCTCCAACTTCGTGGCGAAGTTTGCTGACAACACGACAGTGATAGGCCTCATTACAGACGGCGATGAGAGAGGTGGAGAACCTGGAGAACCTGGCACATGCCAGGAAAGCTGGCTCTCAGTGTTGACGAGACCAAAGAGCTGATCGTGGACTACAGGTCAGGCGGAGAGCACACCCCCATCTTCATAGATGGCCCTGCAGTAGATCGGGTCAGAGAGTGAGAGAGAGAGAGAGAGAGAGAGAGAGAGAGAGAGAGAGAGAGAGAGAGAGAGAGAGAGAGAGAGAGAGAGAGAGAGAGAGAGAGAGAGAGAGAGAGAGAGAGAGAGAAAGGAAAACCTGCCCACCAAAGACATCATCACTGGGGATTCCAAGCTAGTAAAAACAACACCCCTTCTCTTCCTGAAATAGTGGCCTTTGTAATTAATTAATTAAATAAAAAACAGTTTCAAATCTGGTTTGAAATGACCAAACCTGCCTACCAATGATGTCACTGGTACAGGTTTCTGAAATCTCTGGAAGTGCTTAGACAAGGGTCATAATTATTCCCCCTTCTTTTTTTTATCCTTGCTCTTTTACAGTACTGTACATTTGCTTTGTTATTACTATTACTTATCCAATGTCTGAGGAGCCGAACAAGAATAAAGGTTACTGTACTCTTATACTACCTGTTAACAAGACATAAAAATAAAAACACTTTGACCTTCGCCTCATTCCCAAAACAGACTCTTAAAATATATATTTTAACAACTTTGAACCTGGCATTTTTGGCATATCATTAGGCGAACATTTTACATTTATTTAACTGCATTGTTTTTTTTTTTACCACAAATTTTCAAAAATAGCCCCATCCATGAGCTGTGCCTTTAGAGCAGCAGCAACCGGGACCAGCGTGAGCCTCCCACTCACTCACTTAATGATTCAACATATTTACGTCAACATACGTTCAATTGCCACTTCACTGGAGTGGCCGGAACGCTGGGCTTTTGCTTGAGTTTGTGTGCTCAAGGTTCAGCAGCAGCTGAATTAACCAAGTGATTGTTGCTTTTCCACGAGTCATGCTATTCAAACAGCATGGTTTATATTATTATGATTATTATTATTATTACAGGGCTATTTAAAACAGGGAGCATGTCGTCTGCTTTGAGTAGAGCCTGTGTTTATTGTTGTAGTAGAACAACATACTGTATGTAAATAATACAATTTGACTGTAAAAACGACCCGATTTGATGTATTCGGTCACGCACCTGAGCACTTGAACTCATCATCAATTACCTCAGTGTTGTATAGCTTCTTATTCCCTGTTTATTCCTGCACTTTTCTTTTGTGTTTGGTATGTTTTTTTTTTTATTACTGGACTGAATGACAAAATCAAATGATGATGTTGCTGCTTATTTTACTTGTTATGCAAAGTGCAAATGGGATGCAGGCAGTCTATTGAGAAGACATTTTTTGCAGGAGAAAGCACTGATTGTGTTGCATGGCATATTCAAAGCCTCACGCCCTCATTGTGAGTTATTGTGTGTTTCTGTGAACACACGTACTGTACACGCGCATATGCACGCACACACTCGCACACACTCGCACACACGTGCGTGCGTGCGTGCGTGCGTGCGTGCGTGCGTGCGTGTGAGCTGTCACATGGCGAGGTTTGAAGACCCAAAGGAAGTGGAGGCAAGAACATAATGCCATTAAAATATTGTCGCCGTCGGGTGTAAACCTTGTATGTACCATGTAGTTTTCAGGAAATTGAAAAAACCTGTGTTCCAATGTACAGTACTTATTATTTAGGCACATAAGCTCTTGGTGATACTTTTCATTTGTTAAATATTACAGTATAAAACCCACAGACAGATTAAACCACTTTCACTTTCTAAATGTATCAGAAATAGCTGATCTAGATGGGCTATTTTTGATACATTTGCGCAACACTCTTATATGACAAAGTATAGGGTATTCATTTAGGAAAAAACATAAAAAGTTGAAATATGGAGATACAAGGTTTCTTCCAGACAGCGACGTCGCTATTTATCACTTTTAATCCCTATATTCATTTATTTTTTGCAGATCTACAAGCTCACAGCATTAATTAATGTAATTGATTTGGTTAATGTGGTTAAAGTGTACTTCCTAAACAATGATTACATTTTGTAGGCAAAGGTCTCACTAGCAACTAGAAAAAGCAAAACACATTTTTGGAACAAAATGCCTCAAATCATGAATGCTGTGTCTGATTGCCGTGAAAGACCTAAGAATAAATGGCACCCTTTTCACATTGGCCTATTATAGCGCCACCAGGAGGCCACAATAACGTACCTGACCTGGCGGAGACCTGTGCTCCGAGGAGCACTTTTTCTAGTTTTCTATCTAATGTTTAATGTTGAGCTTTTGTTTACACTTAAAGGGTCTACACCATGAATTTTAACTTTTTCTTCATTTTTGTGTGTTTTTGGTCTCCCCCACCTCTCTTCTGTTCCAACAAATACCCGACTTCGAGCATGCAGGCTTTCATAGGCTATCTGTGGTTTTTATGTAAATTGGTCTGAAAACAGTCCGTCAGATTTGTTCCCCCACCCTACGTCACGTCTGGGAACAATTCCTCCCGTTTTTCAGTTCTAACCAAAAAAAAAAAAGTTTTTTTTTTTTTTTTTTTTTTCTTATTTTTTTTTTTAACTTTTTCCACACAGAACCAGGACATGACATGCATACAAACTGGCTCAATAGCGCCCCGTGCCAAACAGGACAATGTGGTATTGCAGGTGAAAGTGCTTTATAAGCCAGAGAGAAGTTAGTTGGAATGAGTATATCTGAGGCTTGATTTAGGCTCAAACCTTTTGAAAAACGTTTGAGGGACATAAACAATATGATATCAAATATTATTATTATTTTTTAAATTCATGGTGTAGCTCCTTTAAAACATCATTTCATTTCAATTGTGGTCCTATATGTAATTCAGCTGGTAGTTTTTCTAATACACGAGCACAACAAACTTAACAGAATAACAAGTCCTTGAAAATAAACAGACCCATCATCTGACAGTGTCATAGAAGTTGAATAGTCAACTAGTTGGTGAGTGCGAACATCAGTATCATGCAAACTATAACAATTCTCAGCCAGGCACAATACAAAAACCTACAATATTGTGCAAGGAGTTTGTCTAACGATATTGTCCCAAAAATACCGTAATGTGCTCTGTTGGTGAGTGGGTATTTACAGGTTAAAAGACAGTTGACCTGGCAGTTGGATCATTGTTCAAAGCATTGATAGCCTGGGGGGAAAAGATATTTCTGTGTCTCTGTGGTGGTTTTTCATCAAACTTCTATAGCTCCGCGCATGCAGCCACATCCTGGAATATGAGGAGGGAAGTCCCCATGGTGCACCCGGCCGTGTGCACCACCCTCTGCAGGCCTCGCTGGTCCCGAGAGGAGCTATTTTCGTACCAAACTGCGATAGCCCCCATCACAATGCTTTATGTAGTCGCAGAGTAGAAGGATTTCGGGATCTTCTCTGAGACTTTCAATGTTCTCAGCTGTCTGAGTTGGTACAAGGGGGTCATCCCTATATTCCCCAGGTTCTATGTTCCCTATTTACCTAAGGGTTAGGGTTTAGGGTTTAGGGTTTAGGGTTAGGGTTAGGTAAGCGGGGAACATAGAACCCGGGGAACATACAGTACTGTAGATATGCTCTTGGTACGAGCTCTGACTAGCTTTTCCTCGCCATGTTGTCTGTGTGCATTAGCCTATCCATGACAAGTCCTCTGTGATGCAGGTTGAGGTCAGGACTAAAAATGAAGGTCCAGAACCCTAATGGAGCTGGGGGAATTTGTTCAGAGATATTACAGAAGTGACTCGTGCATGTCCGAGAGGAGAGAGACTCAGGATCCGAAATGGGTCAGGAATTATATGGATCAGACAAACCCAATAATTACTGTTTAATTGCTATTCTACCAGAATGGCAGTGATGGAGATTGCATGTCAAATAGATTATTAGAACAACAGTTGCAGTTACATTATTTCTATTAGTCATTTTTGAATTCCTGTGATGATGGAAACAAGTCCCCAGGACTAGTAAAGTCTAATAAAGTATCCAATCAATCAATCAAAAATAAATTGGCCTGTCACTTAGGCGTGTGTGCCCTACAAGTAGGACATCAATTAATGTAATGTATCTGTTATGCACATCTGTTTTGAAAAGGACTCATTTCTATTGAAAATCAAATAGTTTTAATAGCAGTTAGATACCGTGCCCCGTGCCTGACTCAAGCCAGACTAAAAAAATCAGAGTACTACTTCCACCACTGGATAGGCCTGCTTGTCGCTTTTTGAGATCAGGCCCACCATCAGTGTGTCTTTGGCAAACGTGATGATTGTGTTGGAGCTATGCCTGGCCACACAGCCGCGTGTGTACCGGGACACAAGCACGGTCAGCTCCAGCTGAGCGGTTTCAGTGATAAGCGAGTGATGAGCTCTTCCTGTTTAGAATGCTGGTACGGGCGCCGGTGCTGCTGCCTTTGACTTGATCCAACTTTGCAAGTGGCTGATATCAGACAGGACACGCACGCACACGCACACACACACACACACACACACACACACACACACACACACACACACACACACACACACACACACACACACACACACACACACACACACACACACACACACCTGTATCCAGGCATAATCACACAGCCAGGGAGATGCTGCATAATGCATGCACACAATCTTACGGATGTAAGCGTACACATGTGTGTGTGTGCGCGTGCAAACACACACAGTGCAATAAGCCCCGCCCCACCTCCCCCATCCCAAGCCACCAGATGGAGAGAAGGCAGAAGATGTTACCACCATGCTCCTGGAGCCCAGAGTGTGAGATTGTATCGAGGGCTGTTGTTTGCTCGCCTGCAGCCCCTGCCACTGCCACGCCGTCAGATAGCGCTTTGACAGGGAAGTGACATTTTGTAGGCAGCGAAGGTCAGGACACGAGGGCAGACGAGGAGAGGGAGGTGGGTGGTGGTGGGGACCCGTATACTGTAGGTCTGTAACTCTGAGAGTGTAAACAAGACATGACTCAGTCATGTATACCAGCTTGCTATCTGTTTTCTCTGATTTGTTTCAACACTGCCATAGAGGCGAGAGGCGTGTCTAGTACCATAGACATATAAAGGTGGACGCCTCCTCTGGCTCTGAGGCGTCTGTATGGCGGGCGCGCTTCCGCTTCCGGGGGGGAAGCAAGTGCGTCACAGAAGGGGGCGTTCGTTAGGCCAATCAGAGGCAGGTGGGGGCGGGACAACTAGATTCTGGAAAAGAAGTCCTGGAAAAGACGTGCAGTGATTGGCCAGTAGTCAACGCGCTGTGATTGGCCAGTGCCAGTGCCCTCCGGAAATGCCAATGAGGTAAACTAGGTTTCTATATCTATGTGTAGTACCATAGCTTGGGAGTTCAGAGTATGGGAAAGTATCCCCATTGGCTTAAAGGGCAGCCAATTATGAAAAAGTGTCTAGAAAGTGTCTAGAAAGTGTTGACTAGACTCAGTCTCTTTTTAGACCAGCGTGCTTTGAAAGCTGGTAAAAATGGAACCAAATGGACCCTTACCGGTCTGCCAGTCTACCAGCACACGCTATGACGCGTTGTGGAGCTTGTAGATCGGCTATTTTCAGCTTTAGGGTTAGGGTTAAAGAATGGCATTCAGAAAATCTGAGTGTTAACATGTTGATGTCCTCACAAGTATAGTAATGCTAAAGTGTGTGGTGTGTGTGTGTGCGCGTGCGTGCATAATATGCCAGCTTGATGTAGCGTTTAGGAATTAATAGCACACCTGCCACTGCAGCACCAACTGAGTGCAGATGCAGCAAGGCAAACATTGTATAATATCAACACACTCAAAGCACATTTTTGACTTTAGAACGAGACTCTGAAACACTTTATTATGAGGTTGATACACAGAAACTGCTTTTGGCAAACTGTGTGCTGTGGCAGCCCAAAAGCGGGTATTTCACAAGTGAGAGTAGCCCATAATAGAGAGCAAAAGGTCAGCGTTTAACATCTTCATAGCTGATGACATTATAAAATGGCTGTTATTCACAACATGTTCATGGTTTTGCCTCGAGCTGAATATCCCATTTACTGTAGGCCGATTGGGTCTTGAATTAAACTCTGATGTAGTTAGTGATGGGCACTGTCATTCCTTTCAGTGTACCAAATCATTAGAATCAGCTTAATGAAAAGATGTGTTTGAACGATTTGATGGCTAAATTGTTCAGTGCTTTACTAGAGTGCCACCTGTGTAGTCCCCACTCACCGAAACACTGTCAAATGTTTAGTTCAACTCATTCAACTATACTGAATTGAGAACGGTAATTCACTAACTCAACTCAGCAGAACATGAATTGATATACATGTAGGCGCGCCTTTTCTGTTGGTGAATATTATAATGTTTTTCAGTGGACGCAGCATAAGTGGAGGCAAAACATTAGCTGAACATGGTAGACACCATCATGCCAACACTGCCTATGAATTTAGTTAGCCTTTTATGCCACCCTGCCATCCATAAGAAAACGAGGGACGAAGTCCTCTTGAACACACACCTGACTCACATCATGCACTAATGAGCTGAGTTACGAGAAAACATCAATTGTTTGTCCTTAGTTCTCCAATCTGAATTTGTTTTAATAAGCCTACTAATTTACATCTGGCCAGTTGTCTTATATGCACCACCTCATAGGTCAGTGATGAAACACAATGCATTATGTTATAAAAATGGACTCAAGGCAGACAAGGCTTGTATAACGTTGTGGGCCGGATTGACATGGTCCAGGGGCCGGGCCGTATGTTGCCCATGTGTGATATAGAGCTATTCAAACGTTTTATGTGCTCGTATTTCAATCATCTAAAGCATGTTTATTTTAAAAGGCGACTGATGAATGGCCAGAACTAATGCTTTACACAGTTTACAGAGAGCAATTCCCCCGCCCCCCAATCTGACGACCTTCTCTGTCAGTAGTCTGATAGTATAGTGAAAGTGTCCCATTTGATTAAATTGGAGGGGAGACTGTATATCTCTGAAAAGCAGTGGTCAAAGCAGTCGAAGAATATTTCATTCACTTATCAAAAATAGTCAGTTGTCCATTCACGTTTAGTTTAGTTTATTTTGATTGCATACAGTATAAACCATGAATGATAGAAACATGTTACCTAAAAATAATCGAGGATAAAATACAATACAGTGAAGGGCTAATAACTTCCATTGTGGTTCCTCTCTGTACACAGTCACTGAGTGAGAGACCGCCTCTTTTGCTCTGTTATGTAGCTAAGTGAGATCATTAGTAGTTTCGTTCACTGAACGAGATCACCTCACACGTTCCGTTCACTGACTGGAGTAATTTTGTTCGCAGGGATACACACACAGTCGGTGACTGAGGGCATATTAGGGCTGCAACTGCTTACTTACTTTGCTTTACTTACGATTATTCTATTGAGTACCTTTTTGTTTAATTGAATACTTGATTAAGCACTTACGCATTATGTTGCCGCACAAGGGTCATGCAATTAATTAATGAAAATAGCAGATCTACAAGCTCACAACACGTTAGCATTCTTGCTAAATCCGGTGTATTTACACAGCATTGTATGTGCTGTGTTCATTAATATGCACTGTCCCTTTCAAATAAACAAGTTTGTTTTGTTCACCAAAAAGAACTAGCACGTTGGAATGAATCATTCGTGAACGACACAACACAGTAAGCCAAATTTGTCACGTACACGCTGGTAATCACACACTGTTAAATTCAAGGCCGCACCGGATGTCTCTAGCAAACCTTTGGCGTCACTCATCATAGCAAGGTCAAGGACTGTAAGACGAGTTTCATTTGCATGAGCTCAGCCAGCCTTCCCACGAAAAGGAAAATCCAGCACTCCCTTACACTCACTCATTCACACGCACGCTCGCACGCGCGCGCGCACACACACACACACACACACACACACACACACACACACACACACACACACACACACACACACACACACACACACACACACACACACACACACACACACACACACACACACACACACACACACACACACACACACACACACACACACACACACAAACACTGCCATGCGTTGTGACTCTGCTCAAGTGAGTTACAACAGTAAGCGGGAAGAAAAATATATATATATTAGTGCCGGTAAGGACAGACCGGATGCATAAAAATATTGGGGAGAGATTTATGGCCTGTGTCGCTGGCTTGTTCCAGGCAAACAGAGCTGTGTAAGCAAAGCCCCCTGTGGCTGCTCTGTTGTTCACCAAGCTGGCACCAAGGATAACTGCGAGGAAGGTTGCAGTGTGTGTGTGTGTGTGTGTGTGTGTGTGTGTGTGTGTGTGTGTGTGTGTGTGTGTGTGTGTGTGTGTGTGTGTGTGTGTGTGTGTGTGTGTGTGTGTGTGTGTGTGTGTGTGTGTGTGCGTGTGAGTGTGTGTGTGTGTGTGTGTGTGTGTGTGTGTGTGTACTTGTATTACCATACTTGCGAGGGCCAAATGCCCCCACAAGTATAGTAGAATTTGCAAAATAGACATTTGTGAGGACACGTTTCCTGGTCTTCACAAGACCATTTCAAAAATGACCATTTCATTTTATGGTTTAACATTTTTAGGAAAAGATTCAGCTCAGGGTTAGGGTAACATTTAGCGGTTATAGGTTTAGGGGTTGAAGTTCGAGTTATGCCATTATGAGCTTGTAGATCCACTATTTTCGGCTTTAGAATTAGGGTTACAAATACAATGTCAATTTATTTTATAAAATGGCGTTCACAAAATCGCTGTCCTAAAATGACGATGTGCTCACAAGTATAGTAATACAATGTATGTGTGTGCGTGCGTGTGTGTGTGTGTGTCCATTTGTATTTGTGTGTACTTGTGCTGCACCTCCAGCAGCTTCTAAAGTAAGCACAAAGTGTCACCTACTGTGTAACCATGGTGACATGACAGACCTCGGCAGATTGCGTCCCCATAGGATGTCACGGTCTGTGAGTGATGGCTCCAGCCCGGTTAAGACGTTAAGACGGCGTGCCTCCTTCAGGGTCAGTGTCACACACCCAAAAGCTGCCATTCGTTTTCACTGGGGGGGGGGGGGGGGAGGGGGGTCACTTTATTGGCTTTATTGGCGGTTTTGGCCTTGGGAGGTTGTGTGCTTTGTGCGTGTGCAAGCCAAGTAGGGCCAAGCACGTTGTGCGTATACTTCAAAACACACACGCACGCACATGCGCGCTCGCACACACACACACACACACACACGCACACACACACACACACACACACACACACACACACACACACACACACACACACACACACACACACACACACACACACACACACACACACACACACACACACACACACACACGAACACACACACACACACCAGCGTGAGGAGTGAAGTATATTTCAGCCATAATCATACATAAAACTGGGCCAGAACTCGACTTATTAGTACAAGTACATAGTTAAAATGAGCTAAATGTTCCTTAAAGGGGCACAACAATAAGGAGCATTAATGAGCGGAACTTGTATTGTCCTTGCATTGTTTCCGTCATTTGTTTACTGACTGAAAGTCCCACATATAGGCTATACTATCTAAATAGAGACCCTATAGTATACCCTCACCTGAAGAATGCTTAGTTTTAGCCATGCTGAGAGTGAATGAGAGACACGGACAATCATGAATCAGGCTGCGGGGTGCACTGTGGTGCTGAACCCCTCATAGTACAATCAGTAGGTAGGATGTGGACAGATAAGACACAAGGCTTTGTACTGATGAAAACAAGTAGGAAGAACACATAGTTCTCTTTCTATTCTTATTTGAAGGCTCTGTTTTCATTGTCAACATTACTCTTGGATGAAAATGTTCTCTTTCATAAACGAAAAAACACTGTGTTTCGCATTGCAATACCCTGTTTTCCTTTACAGTATGTCTAACAAGACCTTGAATAATGAAAGAGTTTGTGTTCTTCTTTGTTCAAAAAGGGGTATGACTGTCTCCATGATGGAATGTCCTTTTTAAATTTTCTAAACGTCCTCTAATGCAACGTTCAAGGATGTGACCTGCACAAAAATTGCACAATTACTATCTCTATCTTACTTTTAAAGTAAAGTTTTAAAGTATTCAAAAGTACATGTTATAAAAAAAAGATATTACATAGTATTCAAAAGTACAAATTACAAAATATATTTTCTTTTTAATATCAGTGCATTGGCTGTATTCAAATGTATACCCCCCCCCCCCCCCAACAAAAAAACAACATTATCAAAGACTTTCCAGAAAGTATCCAAAAATATCAGTGAAACAGTGAAAATAGCAGATCTAAAAGCTCTCAACATGTCGCATTGTGTTGTGAGTAGATCAGCTATTTTCACTATATTTGATATAGGGCTTAAGTGGGTAGTTTACAATGTACAATTTGGATAGGAGTCAAAAGTGTGTGAACAGATACAAATGTACTTGTATCTGTTCTTCTTGTATCTATCTGTATTACTACTAAGTTCATGTACAGATGTGCCATTTCAAAACTTCAAATGTCCTGCCATCGGCAAGACAGTACATTTTCAGGGGATTCCCAGGGCAATAAGAGGGACAAAGAAGTGCATTTAAAATGCTGAATTATTTTGATGATCACTGCTTTTATGATGCTAATTAATTTGAGCAACTGGTCAAGGACCTCTTCAAATCACCATTCACCTCATAATGAGTCTGACACCTTCGTCAACACACATTCTTTTGTTCTCATGTATATGGATGTCTGTTGAAGGGAAAAACGGGGGTGTGTAGTGACAACTTCTTTTCAGGGGCAAAACAGTGAAATTTTTAAGGGCAGAACAGGGAGGAAAAAAATGCATTTTCAGGGCACTTTCAGGGAAAGAACAGTAACGTGTGAAGTTTTGAAGTGGCACATCTGTATGTGCAGGGGTGAACAGAAAGAAGTACATTTAATGTACTTCTTTACTGTTCACCCCTGCACATACATGAACAGTAAATATTTTCCACAATGCTTGAACTTCCCCATACGGAGCAGATGGCAGACGCTCTGAGTCCCACTCCAAGGTCATAGTCTCTAGGCAGCAGTGGTAATAACAGCCCTCCATCTCACAGCACCATTTAACTGACTGATGCTTTTTGACATGTTGGAGCAATCCAGCCTGTTAGCCTCTGGGAGGCTTCAATTAGGAACGGGGCTTAATGCAGCGGAGAAAACTTCTCCCTCCCTCCCTCTGTCTCCGTCTCTCTCTCTCTCTCTCTTTCTATCTCTCTCTCTGTGTCTCACACATCACACACCCAACCACCCCTACACACGCACATGTGCACACACGCTACAAGATTGCAAGGCGGACTGGAATCGATTACGAGAGCATGGGTAAGAGAGTCCGTGGCCACAACCCGCCCTCACAGCATGATTTGCTCCAGGACCGTGAGATGGAGAGGGAGATAGATGGAGAGGAGGAGATGCAGGGAGGCAAGGGGAGAGAGAGAGAGAGAGAGAGAGAGAGAGAGAGAGAGAGAGAAGGGAGGAGCTGAAGAGTTTGTTTTGTAGATATCGGATGTTAGAGATCAAAGCAGGTTTCCTAGACACAATAGTGTGTGTGTGTGTGTGTGTGTGTGTGTGTGTGTGTGTGTGTGTGTGTGTGTGTGTGTGTGTGTGTGTGTGTGTGTGTGTGTGTGTGTGTGTGTGTGTGTGTGTGTGTGTGTGTGTCTGCGTGCGTGCGTGGGTATGTGCGTGCGTGTGTTCACGCACATTCATGGACTCAAGAAGAAAGAATCAAGAAGAAAACAAATTGTTCAGCTTCATGCAACCGTTATGTGCCTTTGTTCACGCACAGAAGGTGGCACGAACAAAGTCAAAATACCCATGATGCACATATAGTGCGCGAGCACACACACACACACACACACACACACACACACACACACACACACACACACACACACACACACACACACACACACACACACACACACACACACACACACACACACACACACACACACACACACAAGCATACAGTGCACACAAATAAACCGTACAAACATGGATGTACACACATCCAAAGTCAAATGAATGCACACACAGCTACATCTAAGCTAGCTTCGGGTGGGCGGGTGTGTGTGTGTGTGTGTGTGTGTGTGGGGGGGGGGGGCCCAAGCATGATAATGAAATGGCAGCATGCTGCTGGGAGTGACGCGGCTGTCACACTATTTCACAGCTCTACCGACAGGTCTATTTCCTGGCGGCAGGCATGTGGTTCAGCCAAGGCTCCTATATAACTGCCAGAGCCGGGGCTCGCGTGGGGCCCTAGGAGCCTGATTTATGGCCCTGCCCTGTGCAGTTATATGCTCCCCGAGGGACCCAGCCTATTTGATTATGTCAGGGGCAATTAAACAGTCCATGGAACGAGGCTCGCAAACCTGTAATATGATGAACTTCTGGTGAGGATATTTTGATGATGAATGCTTGTCTTTTGAGGACCGGGGCGATCCTCGATTCGGAGACAAACACCACCTGATCCCAATTTGGAAACGGCTTATAGTGTGAATATGGGGGGATTGGGGCGGCCATTGCTTAAGACTGGGAAACAGAGCTTTTGATTCCTGGCCCCGGTAATGTGTCGAGGAGTCCCTGAGCAAGACATTAAGGGCTAGTACACGCTGCAGGATATTTTCTCCTATTATGCTGTCGGGGAGCTTTTTTGGCGCTCGTTTTGTTGCAAGATCGGGCGTTGCTCGCCGAGGTTTTGCTCGCTGTGTGTGAAAGGCTCTGCGAGACGAACCGGCCGTGATAATAGTGCTCGGTGATGCCTTCCCGAGCGTTTCTAGATATCTAGCAGGTTTGATATTTGGCTCTGTCACCGACTGGACATCATACAGTATGAACGGGGTTGCGATCACTCCCTGAGGAAATCCGTGCTACAGCCAATGAGAGCAGTCATTACAGTACGCTTGAATCAGCAGCATGGACCAGGAAAGTCCCGACGCTAGGACACTGGTGTTATTAAAACATTTAGAACATGTGCGCTCCTTCTCTGTTGCAGACAGATTTTGCAGGTATGAGGGGATATCATCATTCCTTTGCCACATACTGTAGGCCTATAGACTAGGTCTACATGTACATAAAGGTTCGTCGTCATCAAGACTGGAATACGTTTTATCACCGTGGCATGAACGTCCGACGAAATGCTTTGTGTTGCAAAAAATCCCAAAAGAAGCGACATGAGCACTTTAAACCTATACAATGGATATTTGAAAATAGCCGATCTACAAGCTCACAATGCATTGCAATGTAGGTCGGCTATTTTCAAAGACACATCTTGAAAAGAAAAAAAAAACGTTTCGGTTAAAATGAATTGGAATAAAAACACTTGAACTCTTGCAGTGTGTGATACCTTGTCGGTGATCAATCGTATAGTGTGAAAACCACAACGATATATGAGAGACAATTTCAAGTAAGAGACTTGTGTAGTGTGAAATGCTTAACGATCAGATGACTCCCGGACCACTTCTAAAGTCCTACAGTGTGTCCCTCCCCTAACTCCTAACTGCTGCCCCCCTGCGCTCAAGTCTGCTAGTCTGACTACTTGAGCAGCAATCAATTGGTTGAAGCTAAAACTGAATTTCCCCTGTGGGTCTAATTATTATTGAGTCAATTAGGTCAAACAATGAATACCTCATTTTATACCTCTGATTATCTGCTTTCATATTTAAAAAAAAACGAAGATTTGTGATAATCCCATATTTGGGATGTGTATTTTCTTTACTCTGCCTTGTGTGACTAAATGTGTGACTAAATGTGTCTATGTGATTATTCGGTTAATAATAGTCTATTAATTATGTGAAAGATATGATGTGAAGATGTGAATTTATACTCATTAAAAAACTGTGACTTTAACAATTTCCTCTCTAGAAAAAGCAAGGGCTTTAAGATTATGTTCTATAAAAACATAATGTACTGCCTAACCATAATTATTGACAAATGACTTGCTTCAACTCTATGAATGGACAAGGGTTAGATGAGATTTTTGGCTCAGAAGCTCACAGATTGGAACCATTCATATTTTTGTCTAAAGACGGGAATTACATTTCTGTCCATTTCCCCACTTTCAACTTGGTGCAAACATTTTCCAAAATGTTCAAATATTTTCCAAAATACATCTATAAGCTCACATCTTGTGGTTGAGCTTGCTGAGCTATTTCTGCCACGCGACACCATAATACGATGAAGTATACAAAAATAGGGTTTAAGTCAACAATTCCCAACCTGTGGGCCGGGGCCCACTGCTGGGCCACAAGGATATTGTTATTTTTGTATGATAATATAGTTTTTTTTTAGTTTTTTATGATAAAACATTTTTTTTTTTTTTTTTTTGTCTCCGCCAGGCCGAAAGGCATGGCGAGAGAGTATGTTTTACCCCCTGTCCGTCCGTCCGTGTGTGTGTGTGTGTGTCCGTCCGTGTGTCATTCTGTCATTTTGTGGACAGCTAATCTCTGGCACCGTTGGCTTGATCGCAGCGAAACTGTGCACACACACTCCCTGGATGCCAAAGCCGAACCTCTGCTCCAATTTTTTCACATGGGCCTTTTATAGCGCCACCAGGAGGCCGATTTGTGCAAAACACAATTTTGAACAGTACTCATACAGATTTTGGCCAAAAATCCCCCAAATCGGTACACAGTATCTCTATAGTCATTAAAAGAAACGGCTCATTTCAGATTTTTTATATTCCATCCTGGTTGGCAAAAATTGTCTTTCAAAGGGTGCAGGAGTACTCTGTTTCGAACAAAATGCCTCAAATCATGAACACAGCATGCAATTTCCGTGAAATTTTGCACACACATTCCCATTAGGCCGAGGAAGAAATGCCATTTGAAAATGTTCAAATCAGCCTCATGGTGGCGCTGTAACAGGCAGATTCGTGTGTTTACCTATAACTGCACCGATCAGTGTAAAACTTTGTATGCACACTCTCTAGAGGCCAAGGAAAAACCTTTGCCCTGCATTTTTTACATTTGCCTTTTACAGCGCCACCAGGAGGCGGACTTATGTAAAACACATTTTTTGATATTAAGCCTTCATATTTGATCCAAATTTCACGCAAATCGGTACACATGATGTTTGATTTTCCATATTCCATCCTGATTGGCTAACATTGACATGTAATGTTTGCAGGAGTGGCCCGTTTTGAACAAAATGCCACAAATCATCAACGCAGCGTCCGATTGCGGTGAAACTTTGAACTCACATTCACACTATGTTGAGGAACAAATGCCACCCTTTTAACATTGGCCTGTTATAGCGCCACCAGCAGGTCAAATTTATCAAAACACATTTTTAGAACAAAACGCCTCAAATCATGCATGCAGTCTCCGATTGCCGTGCACGGCCTAGGAATAAATGGCACCCTTTTCACATTGGCCTATTATAGCGCCACCAGGAGGCCATAATAACCTACCTGACCTGGCGGAGACTTGTGCTCCGAGGAGCACTTTTTCTAGTTTAAAAATGTTATGTTGTGTAATATAAAAAATGGTATTTTCTCTTTAAAAGCATGATTTTTTTTTGTTTTTGATACCGATAAATAGGAATTAGCCTACTGTCACAGTCCGCTCCTCAGCCCTTGGACTTTGACTGTGTTGTTTAGTTAGGCCCTGAATACGTAAGTATTAAAAGATTCCCCAGCCATCTTTTAACGATGGCTGGGGAAAAAAAAAACTCTGCCAAAAAGGGGAGCATTCATTTTTATTTTATTTTTCAGCAGGAAAAACATCCCAGCATGCATCTACCTCAACATACAGAATTTTCTAGTTCAGTTTCACGATGCTGGTAGTATTACGGGGATATATATATATTACTGTACATCCCCTTTATCCAACCACGTTGTCCCTATAGCTTTCCTCAAAGCAAAGTGACGACATTCTAACACCATCCAAAGGGCAGTTTGATGGAGCGGAGCAAAATAAACAAACTATTGAGTTGAGAAAGGCAGAGAACCTTCGAGGTCTTGTTTCTCTCGTTCCCCCGCCATGCACACAGTGCGTCAAGTGGATCATTTTCGGGGGGACTGTCGAAGTCAGAAGAAGTGACAACACTGTGTGTGACACACTGACGGGTCTCAGAGTTCAGCAGCTTGGAGAAGTTACTGGGGGAGGTTCTGACAGAACGCCACACAGTGACAGTTAGAGAGAGAGAGAGAGAGAGAGAGAGAGAGAGAGAGAGAGAGAGAGAGAGAGAGAGAGATGCTGTGGCTGAACATCAACCTAAAGCAGATGTCACAAAGATGCCAGGCAGTCACACGCACACACACATGCGCACACGCACGCATGCACATGAATGTACACAAACACATGAACGCATACACTCCAAAACTCAAACCCCACGTGCACAACACATGCACTTGCACACACAAATCCACACACACACACAAATATGTGCCTGTACCGACCGCACAAATTCACACATTAACACTTAGACACATGAATGCATGTACTCCAAACCTGAAACGCACATGCACGTGCACACACAAATATATGATTGTACACGCACACACACACACACACACACACACACACACACACACACACACACACACACACACACACACACACACACACACACACACACACACACACACACACACACACACACACACACACAGACACACACACCTCAGATCCTTACACTGTATAGGGCACGCACACAGCACAGTCATGTCCCTGTTAGTGTGTGTGTACGTGAGAGCTGAACGGATCCATACAAGTAGCATAACTGTATTCGCGGCTCCGTGCCATTTGTGACCAAGAGGGGCTCACAAATGCACATCAAACGAACAAAGTTTTGATTCACAGAAATTCAACTAGAAGTTAAGTAGAAATGGCACTGAATGGTGACTACTGATCCTGTCTTACATTACATTACTTCCAAGTATGTCTAGGAGAGATACTTTCTCTACCCCCTGCCATCGGTGGTGTCTCATCGCGTCTCACATGCACTTCCGGCATACAAGTACAGACATGCTGAATGCAGTACATGTGTCCAAATCCCACCGCATGCTGTGTACGCTCGCTGAAACAAGCGTCGAGGGAACCGTTGAGGAGAAGTCACGTTTTGACGTCTTCTCAAGCCGCCGGCGGTTATACGCGAGGACAGGAGACGTGATGCGTTGCGTGAGGATGCAAATCTTCTATTTTCAATGTGAAACACTGGTGCACAGCTAAGTATAAATCAGGCCTTCGAGTTTTGCCTTCATTTTTTCTTTTCTAGGTGCATAACGCTGTGAAAAGGGTTGTCTGTGATAATGATGTAGGATAAGTGCAGGCCGAAGACCCAGGGGGGGAATTGCACACGGGCTACCACTGTGTTTAGTACTAATGCATGCAGGAGCAGCTCGCTCTTCTAAGAACTACCTCTCAGTTCCTTCCACCGACTATACGCCGATCGTGACAACCGTTTCCCTGAAATCTAAATCAAAGTGCATCCGCTCGACAGGATTGTCCACGGACGTCTGCATCGGCCCCCTGTGAACAGGGAAGATAAAGAGAAGAGGGGCTCTTCGTCTGAAGTAGAGTAGCTGTTTTGCTGCCGCCATGTTAATGTTAAGTACATTTCCCCCGGGGTCCCATCCCATTGTTCCACCTCCTAATCTCCCCCACTGCTGTCAGGCCGTGCTCATCCCACGCCTGCAGTTTCTAAACACTCCCTATATCAATATAGTCCTATTAGAGCCGTGAAGGTTAAAGTAGATATTGTCGCTGTCAGGCGGAAACCTTGTATGTCGAAAAACGTTACTTTCATGGATTTGTTTTTCCTGTTTTCCAATGGATCGAGCACTGCACAGTAGTGCGAAGCCCTATTGAAACTGCAATGCTTATTATTATTATTCGGATTCTTCCCGATAATGAATCGCGTTTTTGAGGGGCAATGTGTACTCCAAAAGTTACGCAATTTTGCACACACATTACCAGTGGCGAAAAATTACTTATTTTAAATGTCTCAAAAAGAGGCGTGGCCTAATGGCTCAATAGCGCCCCCTACAAAAGTTTGTGCTTCAAGCCCGACAATACGTACATGTAAACTGATGTCATGTGCAGTTGGGGTGAAGAAACACAACCATTTCACTCCTAATAATACCTATTTGATTTGACATCCTGACTTGCTGCTGTAGCTGAGGCTTGAACCTGTTACCTGCGGCTCACTAGTCAGTGACTCTATCCATTCACCTACAGCTGTTTCCTTGGAATCTGTGGTTCTCAAACGTTTTGTTGTCAACCCCCCAAATTGACATGTATTTGGGCAGTGGACCCCAATGTGAAAAGATGTAGTGTCAGGGTCCCCCATGAAAAAGATTTATATTTATGCTGTAACACATTTTTTTAAAGTTATTTGTCTTGTTTGTTGTTCAAGTCAAAGCACCAGGAAGGCTGTACTTGTCAGCCATCTGTTAGCTCAATGGGTTGAGACGCAGTATTCATGATCCAGAGGCCATGAGTTCAAATCCCATTGATGTCTTTCCTATGATTCTTTCCTTTGCAGACTGGCTTCCAGAAGATCAACTGAAAACTACCAGGAACGCTATATTTGTCATCCAACTGTTAGCTCAATGGGTTGAGACGCAGTATACATGATCCAGAGGCCATGAGTTCAAATCCCATTGATGTCTTTCCTATGATTCTTTCCTTTGCAGACTGGCTTCCAGAAGATAAACTGAAAACTACCAGGAAGGCTGTAATTGTCAGCCATCTGTTAGCTCAATGGGTTGAGACGCAGTATTCATGATCCAGAGGCCATGAGTTCAAATCCCATTGATGTCTTTCCTATGATTCTTTCCTTTGCAGACTGGCTTCCAGAAGATCAACTGAAAACTACCAGGAAGGCTGTACTTGTCAGTCATCTGTTAGCTCAATGGGTTGAGACGCAGTATTCATGATCCAGAGGCCATGAGTTCAAATCCCACTGGTGTCTTTACTGTGATGCTTTCCTTTGCAGACTAACTTCTAGAAAAACAAGTTAAAACCACCAGGAAACCTGTAACTCTCAGCCAACAGCTTAGCTCAACTGGTAGAGCGTCTGTCCAATAACATGACTTGACTTGACCTGAGTGGGTTCGATTCCCACTCGAGTCAAGTGTCCCCGGTAACTTGAGGCAACGGATAAATTGACTGATATCCTTAGTGATGCTTCCCTTTGCAGACTAACTTCTAGAAAAACAAGTTAAAACCACTAGGAAACCTGTAACTCTCAGCCAACAATTTAGCTCAACTGGTAGAGCGTCTGTCCAATAACATGACTTGACCTGACTTGAGTGGGTTCGATTCCCACTCCGAGTCATGTGTCCCCGGTAACTTGGGGCAACAGATAAATTGACTGATATCCTTAGTGATGCTTCCCTTTGCAGACTAACTTCTAGAAAAACAAGTTAAAACCACCAGGAAACCTGTAACTCTCAGCCTACAGCATAGCTCAACTGGTAGAGCGTCTGTCCAATAACATGACTTGACTTGACTTGAGTGGGTTCGATTCCCACTCGAGTCAAGTGTCCCCGGTATCTTGGGGCAACGGATAAATTGACTGATATCCTTAGTGATGCTTCCCTTTGCAGACTAACTTCTAGAAAACAAGTTAAAACCACCAGGAAACCTGTAACTCTCAGCCAACAGCATAGCTCGACTGGTAGAGCGTCTGTCCAATAACATGACTTGACTTGACTTGACTTGGTTCGATTCCCACTCGAGTCAAGTGTCCCAGGTAACTTGGGGCAACGGATAAATTGACTGATATCCGTAGAATAACTTGTAGGAGTGTGCTGGTTCAAATCCAGTACAACCCAGGACCGAGCGGTCCTGGGTTCGATTCCCACTAACGTCAAGTCCCTGGTAAATTGGGGCAGCGGATAAATTGACTGATATCCGTAGAATAACTTGTAGGAGTGTCCTGGTTCAAATCCAGTCACCACCTTAGTAACTGAAACCGAATCTGGGCAATTCGGATATCAGTCAATTTATCCGCTGCTCCAATTACCGGGGACTTGACGTTAGTGGGAATCGAACCCAGGACCGCTCGGTCCTGGGTTGAACTGGATTTGAACCAGCACACTCCTACAAGTTATTCTACGGATATCAGTCAATTTATCCGTTGCCCCAAGTTACCGGGGACACATGACTCGGAGTGGGAATCGAACCCACTCAAGTCAGGTCAAGTCATGTTATTGGACAGACGCTCTACCAGTTGAGCTAAGCTGTTGGCTGAGAGTTATAGGTTTCCTGGTGGTTTTAACTTGTTTTTCTAGAAGTTATTCTGCAAAGGGAAGCATCACGAAAGGAATCATAGGAAAGACATCAATGGGATTTGAACTCATGGCCTCTGGATCATGAATACTGCGTCTCAACCCATTGAGCTAACAGATGGCTGACAAGTAGAGCCTTCCTGGTAGTTTTCAGTTGATCTTCTGGAAGCCAGTCTGCAAAGGAAAGAATCATAGGAAAGACATCAATGGGATTTGAACTCATGGCCTCTGGATCATGTATACTGCGTCTCAACCCATTGAGCTAACAAATATAGCCTTCTTGGTAGTTTTCAGTTGATCTTCTGGAAGCCAGTCTGCAAAGGAAAGAATCATAGGAAAGACATCAATGGGATTTTAACTCATGGCCTCTGGATCATGAATACTGCGTCTCAACCCATTGAGCTAACAGATGGCTGACAAGTACAGCCTTCCTGGTGCTTTGACTTGAACAACAAACAAGACAAATAACTTTAAAAAAAATGTGTTACAGCATAAATATAAATCTTTTTCATGGGGGGCCCTGACACTACATCTTTTCACATTGGGGTCCACTGCCCAAATACATGTCAATTTGGGGGGTTGACAACAAAACGTTTGAGAACCACAGATTCCAAGGAAACAGCTGTAGGTGAATGGATAGAGTCACTGACTAGTGAGCCGCAGGTAACAGGTTCAAGCCTCAGCTACAGCAGCAAGTCAGGATGTCAAATCAAATAGGTATTATTAGGAGTGAAATGGTTGTGTTTCTTCACCCCAACTGCACATGACATCAGTTTACATGTACGTTATTTTCAGTGATGAAGACAAACCGCACAGACGTTCACTGTACTTTAGTACATTTTGTAAACTTATGACTCTGAGTAGAGTATAGCCTGACTTAAACAAACAAATAACAACTTAGTATAGTCAGATTATTTTTTACACAACTTACATTTTGTAATCAAACTACCGAAACGAAAGTTGATCACCACCGAAACGAAAGTTAAATCCGAAATAATCACTAAGTGTGGAGGCCAAAATCGTCCCCCAAAAAACCTGTTAGGAGTACGTTTCAGGCAATTTAGAGTTGATTGGTAGTACTTTGTAGTGACTTTTTTGGTCCCTAACACCACAAATGGTTTACATACTCTTTACGAATGTCTTACGCATCATTTGCTTAACATGAATGATAATTCTAGTAATTGTTTGGTGTCTGCATTCATGAAAGCCAGGTAGTTTGCAACAGGTAAGGAGAAAGTCCACATTAACAGACAGTCATAAATGATGAACTGTCTTCACTTTACTGTAGGGCACATAATAACATGTACAAAGGATTTATAGATATTTTAGGAATGTTTTACAAAGCTTGTTAAACATGAACAAACACATTAACAGACAGTTGTAAATGATGAACTGTCTTCACTTTACTATAGGGCACATAATAACATGTACTAAGGATTTATAGATACTTTAGGAATGTTTAACAAAGCATATGTTAAACATGAACAAGCTACCAATAGCTTGTATATATTATGTAACATCCGTTACAAATGATTTAATAATCATTTACAGATGTATTATACATGGCTTATTCATGAATAGTTACTAATACCTTTATAGATGATTTGTAACCGTAGTTATAAAGGTTTTAGTAATCATTTACAAATGTCAATAAACAGGTTGTTAATGATTTGTTAATAGTGTACAAACTGCTTATAAACGTTTATAAATGCTTTAGAATGGGTCGTTACAAATGATTTAATAATCTTTTACAGATGTATATAAATGGCTTATTCATGAATAGTTCACTACTTACTAATACTTTACAAATGATTTGTAACTGTAGTTATAAAGGTTTTAGTAATCATTTACGAATGTCAACAAACAGGTTGTTAATGATTTGTTAATAGTCTACAAACTACTTATAAACGTTTATAAATGCTTTAAAACGGGTCATTATTGTAAAGTGCTACCAAAACTTCCTCATAGAAGCACCAGACTCATATCCACGCAGTGATATAGTCTGTCTACGCCAGGCTACGACAATACGGTTACACCTACATGTATAAAATCGGTACACACCTGGACAGAGTTTGGAATTGTTTTAATTTGAATGGAAGCTAAACCAACACAGTCTCACCAACACTTCTCATCTCGACTGCCTGGAACCATATGCCAAGCCCACTGTAACCAATCTCTGTGTTAAAATGGACAGTGATTTTTTTTTTACTAGATAAACAGATAAATTCAGTTTTAAAATCTGCTGTTGGTTGTCCCCAGGACAAGGCTTAAACATAAACATCGCTGTCCAACAAACTCTGAATGAGCCCCCCCCCCCCCCCCCCCCCTCACTCACTCACTCTCTCTCTGGTGGTCGATATCCACAAGTTTCCTAGGGCATTGTGGGCAACACTTCCTGTCGATTTGTTATGCTGATACCTGATCAAATCAACAGGAAGTGATGCCCACAACGCCCTAGGAAACTTGTGGATAAATAATGTTGTATTTGATTATTAAGTCACAAGCTCCTGTTAATACTCTTCACAGGTTAAATATTTATAAAACCCATAGATACACTTAACCACTTTAAACCTGGCATCCTTATTTTTGTTACATTTTTAAACATTTAAAAAATGTATTCCAAATTGGAAAAATCATTGAAGGACATGCAAGCTTGTCGATGAGCTATTTGTCATGCGAGTAAGTGATTGAACCCTGTACATACGTATTCACAACATGGCACAACCTATTCCAAACCATTAGTGGTCTGATGGAAAATTCAAACCATGTAGGGGATCCATTGACGGATCGAGGTGGTCCCGGATAAAGTGCCCCTGACTCAGCCAGTAAATGCAGTAAAGCAGATGCAAAGTGGATGTGCTGGGAGTGGTTAATTTTCAGCTCACTGAGCACACCTGCTGCAGATCACCAACAATTTGATTTAACCTGGCAAATACCAACCTGGTGTACGGACAGGACAATGATTACAGCAGGGGCATAATCACAGAATGCTCTGCAGTCATCTAGAACTGCAGAGCATTCTGTGAGAGTGAGAGTGAGTGAGTGAGTGAGTGAGTGAGTGTGAGTGAGTGAGGCCACATACTGTGTTGTGTACAGGCATACAAACAGCCAAATAAACAGACTCGAGGCACATGCGCCAAGATGTTTCCTTGGTAACCAGAGGCTGGGGAGGAATACTATAGATGTTGTTGTGTATGATCATTTTGACCACCTTCAGTACTTCAGCTGTCTGCTTCATGTGAAACGGATGCTTAAAAGACGGAAAGGGTGGAAAGAAAAATGGTAATTTAATTTAAGAAAAAAACATATTTTTTCCCGACTTGAACCCCAGCATCCGAAGATTAGCCAAAAATAGCAGATCTAAAAGCTCGAGTACAGAGCCGACGCAGGTCCAATTTCCAGAGTCTAGAGGGTTTAGTGGTTAAAAAGAGAGAGGAGGTAGAGGCATTAAAAAATAAATAAAAAACAACATTGCAGTTGTAGGCTGTCCCCAAGAAAAGACATGTACGCACATGTGCACAAGTACGATAAAGAAAACTGCGTTTCTAACAGCCTTGGTGTTCTTTCAGCTGTTGTGCTGTGGTCGCATGGCGGAGCAGATCACAGCTGCATTTCACAGCTGATGTCTCCAGATTCCCTTTTCTTCCCCTCGCCCGTGTCCACACACTGATAAAGGAGTGCAGAAATGCAGTCGAGTAAACAAGTACTCGTCAAAGTCTATTATACAGTAGTATGGGTATTTTTGCAAAGTTTTGCAGAATATATTTCAATGGGGAGGGTAACTTTAACAGCTGATAACACAAACAATTTAGCTGTGACTCGGGAAGGGTTATCTGACCAAAATATTATCTGCAGACAATATGGATCTTTTAAAACATTCAAATAACCTATAAAGTAACATTTGCCACCTTGAGTGGTACAGACATCTGGTCTGGCCCATGGACTAAGAATTTTATCACCATAGCAACCAAATGTGATTAGTCGGCTAATCACATTCTGGCACCCTGACAGTGGATGTGCGGGTGCCCTTCTACCACTGAAAGAAGTTTGATGAAAAAATAGGCATTGCTTTTAGGCCTAAATCATGAAACACTCACTGAACATGATACATTATAACCACCCAGTCACGGGGGCCTAATATGACAGCAAGCAATAGAGCAACCGCCTGAAATCTAATTAGTCCACAACATACTTTACATTTATATAAACAGCATACAGGACAACACAAGCAGCATGTCAGCAAAGAAATTAATAATAAGGTCCCTATCCAGAGAAAGAAAGAAAGAAAGAAAGAAAGAAAGAAAGAAAGCCCAAAACCTGAATCATAGTTTGCATTTTCAATTGATTGCTATGACCCTCTACCATTACGTCAAGTTCCGTAAAAAGTGACTGCACGGTTAGGACACAACTGCAAAAAAACGGAGAAGATGAAGAATACAACTAACTTATACAGTATCTCCACCAGGCCGGGTGGACCTCCATATTGGACAAGACTAATGGAGCCCAGGAGCAGTGGCACATTCTTAACTGTGGCCAAATGAGGGTAAGATGAGGGAGAAATCAGACCAAACGCAAATAGGTCGAAGCTCTCGAAGATGCATCTGTAGCACTGGCCGTGACACTCCCTCCCTATGTTCCCCGGGTTCTATGTTCCCCCACTACAGTTAGGGTTAGGTTTAGGTCCTATGTTCCCTAGCACCCCAACTTTGGGCAATGGACTTCATGTCATTATGGGCAGACATTTTCAAAAATAGCAGATCTACAAACTCTGGTAGAACTTACGGCTATTTTCACCAACACCACTACTGTATGACGAAGTAGGCCTTTACTGGTCCCATGAGGGAAATTCAGCCGCCATGGCAATTAGTCACAAAAATTCAAAACGGATCACACAACAGATAAGAACACATTGCCTGTCATATTAAAACAATAATAATAATGATAGCATGAAAAGAAATAAACAACCGTCTGCATAATTGTATAAAATGTCATCTGAGGATCTGGGTTATAAAAGTAAACATAGGGCTTAAGTGGTTAGAGCCTTGTGCTCTCTTTTAGTGGGGCTAAAAACATAAAGAAACAAGACTACTGTAGGTGCTTTGCTTATTGAAAGTCACTCTGGATAAGAGCTGCTAAATACTTAACTGTAAATTGTAGGTCAAACCGTAGTATACGGCTGGACTGTGTATCCACCAAACCAGTAATTTAACATGTCAAAATAACCAATATTCTGTATTTTCAAAATAATACCATACAGTACAGTGTGGTTATGCATCGCCCTGTGAGAGAGAGATTAGAATAAAAAATAATAATTGCCTTTGTTTGTAAATCTATGTATTGATATCAGCATGGTGCAGATGCAAGTAGCGAATGCACAGATGATGGACAGTGTGGACCGTTTTCCATTGGACCTTCTTTTCCTGTCACAACAGCTCAAAACACCTTGCTGCTGTGTTTGCACATTGCTGTAGTACTTCACACAGCAGGTACAGTATGGGAGGTTTTGTTGTTTTGTTTTGTTTACCAGCGGTGGCAGTATGGCTGGCAGATTGTTTCAATTTGCGAGTCTGTGTGCGGTGTTTATACATACAGTAGGCTATATACACACAATAGATTTAGTCAATGCAATAACATCACAACCATGCAAGATGCACTCACAAAAGTGAACAGGTGCACACAATGGACAAGGTACTCAACTCCACTTCTTGAATCAAAGTATATATACTCCAGGTCAAATATTACTCAATTGCAAGTGAAAGTTGCTCAGTCAAATAGATATTTATTTTATTTTTAAGATCAATGCATTGCCGCATTAACTTAATGAATTAACTTAATCAATGTGGACATTTTATTCAAATACATACAAGCTCACAACATGAGCATGATAAGCAGTTTTGGTCTTGTGTGGATATGATACTTGTACAAACAAATATCATAGATTCAAATATTTCACACACAGATTGAAAGTTGAGCATGTAAGAGCGGTTAGGCATATTTAATTAATCTGGTAGACTTCACCTGCCTCTCCAAACTCCCTTCTCTCATTACATGTGTTTAATTGCATTACGCACCTATTTGGCGTTGCGACCGGTGTGATCCCACTCAAGATGTTCTTTTTAGTCCTGCTAAAAAAATATTTTCGGTGTTTGTAAACTGGTGGAAGTAATGTGTCTCTGATATCTTGGTATAGTTGGCAGGTAATTAAAAAGTGAAGCTTGGTTTCCACCTCATTTTGTGTGCAGTTGGGTGCACAGTCTGTCTTCTCTTGGGAGCCAGGTCTGCTTGGGGCAGCATCTCTCCATGGCGAGGCTGTGCTCACTGAGTCTGCACATAGACTAGTCAAGGATTTCCTTAGTTTTGGATCAGTCACAGCGCTCTATTTATTCTGCCACAGCAAATCCTCTGTTTAGGGCCAAAGAGCATTCCAATTTGCTTAGTTTTCGGTTGATTCTTTCCAATGTGTCAGATAGTTTTCCTTTTGTTTTCATGAAATTTGGTTTAGTCTTGTGGAGTTTGTTTCTGGTGGCTTTACTTCTGTTTGTGATCAGTAGCCGGCTGAGTGGGCACCTCTCTAGAGTTTCTCTGTAGGTTGTTGCGGAGCTTGTCTGATTCACTTTCATTTTGGTGGTTATAACAACAGCAAAAGCTCTCCTTTGAAGTTTGATAATCAGTGGCTATTGTCCCAATTCTACTTTGCATGCATTATTTGGTGTTTTCCATTGGATGCAGAGAATGGATTTGCAGAAAGAACTCTGTGTTTGTCCCATTTTGTTAAATCTTGGTTGGCAAGTGGACCACAGACTTCACAACCATGAAGGAAAAAATCTTCAAATCTGGCTCACAATATTGTGAGCCAGATTTGAATTGGGACGTCCAACTTATTCTCTCTCTCTCTCTCTCTCTCTCTCTCTCTCTCTCTCTCTCTCTCTCTCTCTCTCTCTCTCTCTCTCTCTCTCTCTCTCTCTCTCTCTCTCTCTCTCTCTCTCTCTCTCTCTCTCTCTCTCTCTCTCTCTCTCTCTCTCTCTCTCTCTCTCTCGTGTGTGTTGTCCAGAGGCAATACGCAATTACTGTCCAAACCAATGCAATGATTGTTTTGGCATTGCTTGCAGTGATGAAAAGGCATGGGGCCAGGGGGGTGTAATAAAGGACTGTCATTACAAAAAAAAAGTTTGAATTACTATGAACAAGTTCTCTTCCACTTTGGACTATGCTCATGCATTCTGGATTTTCACATATCTATCTATACATCCATGGAATCTCTCCGTACAAGTGTGTATGTTTGTCATTAACCGCCTGACCGATAGACCTCAAACTTGGGATGTGTATCACCGTAGACCCGAGGGAGTGATGCGCCAATTGGAAAGTCGGTTGGATCAGCAGTTGTTCAGAATATACTGTAAATCCACAAATCTCTGCATTTGTCTGCCAGTGAGTCTGGGTCCCTTTTATGTCCATATATGGAGATCCCTGGTGTCATCAACATGACATAATAGTACTGAAGTCATAGACTAGCTGGCCACCAAGTTCTATGATAGTATAACGGGTAGAAGAGGAATCATCTTTATTGTCACATCACAGTAGTCTGACAATGGGTCTAACGGGTACTCTGACAACGGGTACATTGGGTATTGCCTAACCGATGAGGCGTGTGTTTCAAATGGGCACCGTCCCAAACGGGCAATGCCCTATCATAACAATGTGTTTCTTTAGTGCTCTTTTCTTTTCTTTGGTTCATACAGGCTACAGGAGTTGCAGCACTGTATATTTTTCTCTGGAGGAGAAACCGTCAAAGATAAGATGTACTTCATAATTCATCATTTGTCTTGGACTCTGCAGGCCACCACATTACACAACATACTTGCCAACAATATCACAATGCACATACAAATGATGTGGGTTCATATACATATTATAATATATATATTAGTAACATGAAATAAAATAAATTGTAGCCTACACAGGATTCTGCTATGTGGAGTTGCACTTGTTTTCGTAATGCTGGCATCAAAACGACCATCAACAGATTTGATCTTAGACCATGCATTCACCTGTGTGTGTGTGTGTGTGTGTGTGTGTGTGTGTGTGTGTGTGTGTGTGTGTGTGTGTGTGTGTGTGTGTGTGTGTGTGTGTGTGTGTGTGTGTGTGTGTGTGTGTGTGTGTGTGTGTGTGTTTTTGGGTGCTTGTCCGTGTCCGCAGATGATCATGCATACTACTATGACGATTAGCATAATATTTTGGGCGCACACGCTCTCTCTCTCTCTCTCTCTCTCTCTCTCTCTCTCTCTCTCTCTCTCTCTCTCTCTCTCTCTCTCTCTCTCTCTCTCTCTCTCTCTCTCTCTCTCTCTCTCTCTCTCTCTCTCTCTCTCTGGTGTAAGTTGATGTTAGATTAACACCAAAAAATATACATTCATAAACATAACATATACCTCAAAATGCCAAGTCCTTTCTTTCAACAACATGAGTCTTAACTGTAGCTAATCATTCAAAAAGTTAGCGCTCGTTTGTCGCCTCTTGCCAGAAACACTTGGTATTTTAGCTGTAAAGCATCCAGGTCATTATACTCCTACAAGTAATGTTCAGTGTCTAACATAACTTTAGAACATACCCATTCAAGTGTATTTTGCACTGAATCGATGTCATCCAAAATGCATGAACTGAAAGTGAGATGTACTGTAGAGCCCCCACTCACTCACCCACCCACCCACGCCCACCCTTTGCTGACCCTTTGCTGGTTCCCTTTTCTTGTCTTTGGCTGGCTTCTCAAAGCACCTCTGCAAAGCGTGGGGTTTGGGATTTGCGGAGAAGGAACATAAGCACAGCTTGGAATGTAGCTCAGGTTAATTCAAGGCCGTGACGTTGGCTAATTGGTTTTAAATGAAGCCTTCCTTCTCGCGCATGCATGTCCAATTAGAGGAGTGCTAACTCGTGGGATGGAATCCCTTCCTGTCACCGTTTGCCAAATGTGAATGCTGAGTGTTAGTCATGCGCTGTCAGTTCAATCACAGCGTCTACCTCCTCCCTCCCTCCCTCCCTGTCCCTAACTCTCACTCTCCCCGAGGCATGTTGTCTGGCCCGGAGAGCCTCTGGGTGAGCTGACAAAACAAGTGCACATTCAAGGTACGAGTCTTGATAATGAACACAGTGGGCCTTGTTTTAAAGGCGGAACTTTAGACCGGGAAAGAATCTGTGTCATTTTTAGAGATCTTTGGCTATATAAAAAATAGCCGATCTACAAGCTCATAGCGCGGCACCGAGTGCCGCGCTACGAGCTTGTAGATCGGCTATTTCTGAAAAAAGTCATGAAAGTTTGTGCAAGTCTATGTCTTCAAAACCCTACTTTTTTTTTGAGGGGGGGGGGGGGGGGGGGGGCGTATGTTTCTATATCAGTGATTCTCAAACTTTTTCATGTCAAGGACCCCCAAAATTATAAGTATTTGGCCGCGGACCCCCATCTCAAAATATTTTGTGATAGGGACCCCCCCCCCCCCAGAAGCAAAGATTTGAGTCAACAATTTTCCCCTTAAAAAATGTAGCTTGTAGATCTGCTATTTTTGAATAGCCAAAGTATTTTTGAAAAATGCCACAGATGCATCCCTGGATTGAATGGGTTAACTTACACCTCGGGGGGGTGTCCTACAGGGCACATTAAGTGGGTATTAGCAACAATAGGACAGAGTAACTTGTTAGTGTGTGTCCAGCCCCTCACTTGCTTTTGGCATACATGGCATACACAAGTGTAAAACAACACACCATACAGAGATGCCTCATCAAAGAGAGCAGACTTTCAAAGGATTAAACTGCATATGTTTTGTAGCCTGCTTTCTTTTTAATATTTAACCTTGATTTTATACTGGAGGCCAGTTTGGGCTGAAACTTTGCCCAAATGGTAATGGTAATGGTAAATGCCATTTTAGAGCTGGCATCACTGAGATCTGAGATCCAGATGGAAGCTACAACGTTATTTGACCCCGTCTTTTTTGTTTCTGAGCATAAAAAAAATCAACCTTACTGAATTGGAGACAGCAGCATTGTGTGCTTAGAGGTTGGGTTAATATTGATATTAATATCATTATTTATTATTTGGCCCCACTCCTTGATTTCCACTGTACATACAGTGAAATGTGATAGGCCTATCTGCATTTAACCCATCCCAAGTATCAGGAGCAGTGTGCGCCTCTGGGGACAGAGTCCAGGGCCAGGATGTGAACCGGGGACCTTCTGTTCTAAAATGTTGGTGTCCTCGCAAGTATAATAATAGCAATAGTAATACGTGTGTGTGTGTGTGCGTGTGTGTGTGTGTGTGTGTGTGTGTGTGTGTGCGTGTGCGTGTGCGTGTGTGTGTGTGCGCGCCGCCTCTCTCTGGGACAAATGTCTTGATCAGCACGAGGGGTGGAACAGGAGGCAGAGAAAACAGCTTGGACAGCTGGTATAATCAGCACCAGCTTTGGCAGAAACCGGCGCTGCTTTGTTTTTTGTTTCTGTAAAAAGCAGAGTTGAGCGAGTGAAGTGAATGAGTTAAGTGAACGACACTGTCCAACGCCAACACACATGAATTTTTAACAATGTCAGTGAAGGCAGAGACAAGATATGATGTTTATTGTATTTTATTTTATTTATTTTATTTATTTTATTTATTTTATTTATTTTATTTATTTTATTTATTTTATTTATTTTATTTATTTTATTTATTTTATTTATTTTATTTATTTTTCAAAAGTAGGAATTGAAAAAATCCCCAAAATGTTCGCTAGTTTTCTTTGGGAAAACTATTATAATATAAATGTTCTATTATGTGATTATTATTATCAACAGCTAACTCAACAACATGAGTTTGTCGCTTTGAGTTAAGATGCAGTTGGGTCTCTTGGGGATTGGAGGGGGAAAGGAGTGGGATGGGAAGAGGGAATGCCAGCTCCTCTGAGTAAATGTAAACTAGCTTTCCAAAACCCCTGGAAACAGTGGATACTGCACTTATCCTCCCTAGGGACTGCATTAAATGAAATCATTGCATGAGATCAAACATTCCCTGCACTTTCAATTAGATCGCATTCCGCTAGAGCCCACTTGATCTCCTACATAAAAAGGCATGCACTGCAATTAGTTCTGAGAAAGTTTGTTTTTTATTAAAACATAGCCTGGAGCTTCTGTGATATAGAAGCTCACACTGATGTTTGCTCTGGCAACTCATCTAAAAGTCGAAAGTTGCGATTACCCAAATTAATCTTCAGCGCGTGGACTGATGGCAGTCAGCATTACAAACTCAGCATTGCTCATTGTGTCTTTGTCCCAGTAGCGAAGTCATCATGGCTAATATTTACCATAACTCTCTAAGCGTGCTGCAACTTTCGACTTTTAGACGAGTTGCCAGAGCAAACATCAGTGTGAGCTTCTGTATAACAGAAGCTCCAGGCTATGTTTTAATAAAAAACAAACTTTCTCAGGATGAAACATATCATATTTACCATCTAAGAACTATACTTCTTCACACAACAAAATAATGAAAAAGGCTGATCTACAAGCTCTTTTTTTTGTTTTTACCGCAAAACAAAGCGTATTTATTAAATATAGTATATCATATAATTAAATATTTAAATACTCATTTTCACAGAATCAAATGTTTTATGGGCATGAATCACCAGGAGCCTGGATGGCTTGGTTCCAGGCTTAAAATAATGAAAATAAATAATTTGGGAAATCTTTATGGGAAAAATTAATGGGCTTTCGATTTGTGGAACCACAAAATGAACGCCACTGCTATGCGTGAGTGGCTATTTCATATTGGAAATGTTTAACACAAAGCCTCATTAAATATGGGACACCCTCGTGTTGCAGCACAACAGCCTTCAACGGGCAACTTAAAATGTGTTAATTTTAATTGTCCTTCTGTTCTGATTTCAAACAGTTTTTGGGCCATGTAGATCTTCATATACACTCAGACATAATGTAACCTTCCTTCGTCGTTGACCCCAGACACGCCAAAGAAGTCAGACACTGGCCATTCCAAACAGAGGTCATCGCCATGCTGGCTTATGGTGGACATTTTTGCCAAAATATTTTTTTTACCACAGACATACAAAATGAGCGGACAATAATATTACCAGAAACACACATTCCTCTAGCCCTGAATGATAACAGGTCTGTAACTCTGAGAGAGTTATGGGGGTCCTTGCAAATAAAACATTTAAGAACCACTAGTACTAGTTGGACTCCTAATGTGCCATAGTGTCTTTAGTAATTCAGTGTCATGCATATTCTGAAGAAAATCTGGAGACTTAACATTTGAAGACTTAGAGACTTAACACATAAAAAAGAAAATCAAAAATTTGCCACGGACAAGACCAAGTCTTTGCCACGGACACTTTTGTCGGCGTACGGACATATTGATGACCCCTGATTCCAAAACAAAGCTCCTGATCCAATAGGGACCTGGATTTTCTGAGATCTATACTGCTTTCCGCTGCTTCAGAATCAGGACATCTATGTTTTCTCATCTTAAAACAACCTGTGTATACTTTAAAAAAGTATGCTGATGTAATTGATTTATTATCCGGGTCATTGTATCCACATTTTCTTTCTGAGTGTTGGGGGTGTGGGTGGGAGAGGATGAGCGAGCCATCTGCATACAGTAAGTGTATCTGCAGTGTATGTGTGTTATTTAGTGTAATGTTGTTTTTATTTGTACGCATAGTGTGTTATTTTGTATTTGCGTCTATTTGGACCCCTCTCGAAAATGAGACGCTGCCTCTCAAGAGGCTATCCGACGCTAATTAAAATTCAAAATTCAAACACACTCGTGAATACGCCTACGCCCGCTGTAGAGCACAAACGCCGAGTGGATCAACATGATGCCACACGAGCAGAACGGGCTTAATTTCCGCAGTGCTTTCAGCATCATTAACGATGGCATTGATTTATGGTCTGTGCCCACCCAAAGCCCCACCTGTGTGAATTGCAATAAAGATCACCATTCACCAGCACTGCGGCAGTGAACCCTTGTGGTTCCCGTGCAGCAACAGACACCAAAAAAAAAAGAGAAGAAAAGAAGCATCAAATAAATGAAGCAATCAAAGCGCCGCGCTCAGTTCCACCTGCAACAAAGTCGCCGCGTGTTGTAAATATTGTGACTTTCTAATCTGCTGGTTTCGATCGAGCGGCGCGGAAAAGGTGCACAGTAGGCGGTTTCGGCATGGGGGAAACGGCGACGCATCAATCCTCCTGTTTTGCCGCGGTCGTCTTCAGTGTTTTGCAAGCTGCCCGTGTAATCAATCTCGGAAGCATTAATTATGCACGAAGCTCTACCAGGACAAAGGCTCTAATGAAGGGCCTGTCAACGCAGGCCCTGTCCCCGACACAGAGGACCCGCTGAGGTGGAAAATAGAGCCCTGCCCCACCTCCGCCACACACACACACACACACACACACACACACACACACACACACACACACACACACACACACACGTATGTCAAGTGAAAACATACACAACACATGGAAACGTGTGGTCACACACGATCTGTCATACACACTGTACACACACGCACACACCCACACCCACACCCACACCCGCACATGCACATGCACATGCACATGCACACGCACACACACCATACACCATACACACCACACACACCACACACACACACGCAGAGTTTAAGTGCATTTTTCAGCACCTGCCTCCGTGGCACGCTTGCTTAATGTGCACCTGCATCTGGAAATAATGTGTAATGGATAGAAATGGGCCATTGAAGTCCTTGTGGGGTACAGCTAACAGCCTGACGATGCCAGCAGTCTCTCCACATGCCTGTTAGGATTAAACAGTCATTAATTCTTGCCATTTTATACTCTGTTTCCAACACAGAAATACAAATATGTATAAAGGTCAGTGTGGTTTTCAACGCGCCAAAGGACAGAATAACAAGATTACTAAATAATGTAGATGTCACCAGTGGTGTAAAGTAACTAAGTACAACAAATAGGGATAACAAATGCAATTAAAACATCTGACACTGGTCCTATATGAGAACCTGCCTGCCCCAGAATAGGCCCCGATTTTGGGCTAAAACTGAGAGCGAATCTTTTTGCTAATCGCTAATCGGCAACCATATCATGAATACAATAATACACTCAACGCAATTATACCACAGCTGCAGGCATTCTGCTTTGTGGATACCCCAACAACATTACGTATAATTATTATGTGACGTAAAATATAAAGATATCCAATGACCTGGGCAGGGCTCACAGGCAGCATGAGATGTGTGCATTTTGGGTCATAGCTGATATAGCACCAAGTCTACTGTATGTACTGTACATCCATTATAATGTCATCAACGTGTTCTGTATTCCGATTGGATACCAGTCTGGGTGTGCGATCAGTCATAATGCGATCAACATTCACAAGCCGTCCATTCTAGGTCAACATCCGAGCCGGGCCTAACGGCTCTTTCTCATAAGGACGGTTCATCCGAGGAGACGGGCTTCGTGTCCGACACGAGGCCAGACAGAAAAATGACACTGTGGCCAGACAGAGTAGCTATCAGAGAGAGAGAGAGAGAGAGAGAGAGAGAGAGAGAGAGAGAGAGAGAGAGAGAGAGAGAGAGAGAGAGAGAGAGAGAGAGAGAGGGAGGAGTAGGGGAAGCTTGATAGATGGGCATACAGTGGGCAGTGCTGCTGCTGGTAGGTGTCTCCTGTGTACCTCTCAGTGGTGGAATTAGTACTCAGATATTTTACTTAAGTAAAAGTAGCAATACCACAATAAAGAATACTCTGTTACTTGTCAAAGTATCAAAAGTAAAAGTACTAAAATGTTTGAAAATAGCAGATCTACAAGCTCACAACGCGTCGCGATACTCCAGTAAAGTAAAATTACCTCAAAATGTTACTTAAGTACAGTACTTGAGTAAATGTACTTTGTTACTTTACACCACTGCTGGGCAGTACTGCTGCTGGTAAGTGTCTCCTGTGTACCTCTGCTGGACACCTCGCGGTAGCAGCAGCAGCAGCAGCAGCAGTAGAGGGAGCAGCTGGGGGCTCTTATCGAGTTTTCAGCTCGTGCTCCGCCGAGAGGCGGCTCGAGGTGTGAAAAAAAATACTCGGGGCCGTAGCGGAGCCAAGGCTGGGCTTTTGTTTCATGGCTAATTACCGCTGACTCCTGTCTCCAGCAACTCTCCCACCGGCCACCCTCCCCCCTCCCTCCCTCCCCTTTCGCCCATCACCTCCCCAACACCACCACCACCGCGCCTCCCCCTCCCCCGTGCTGTCTCGATGCTCACCGGCGGAAAAAAAGGTATCGCTAATGACAGAAGAAGGTTACCCAATTTATCTTCGGGCGAAACCTTCCAGAGCGAGCATCCTCCCCACCCCGCCCGCTGCCGCCGCCCCGCGTCCCCGTTGAGCTCGGCTCACCGGAGGGCAAAGAAACATAAAAAAGGGAAAGAAATAAATGCAGAAAACGGCCACGGCAGCTGTGACCAGGTTAAAGCTGGGTATCTGATCAGACGCGAGTGTAAACAGCCCAAGCGGAATATCGTATCACTCCTTAAGTTTGCTGCTTTTTCGCTGCAATCTCGAGAGCGTTGGTGGGCGGGCGGGCGGGCGGATTGGGGAATCTATCTCGAAAGAGCTCCGATGGGAACCAGCATGCTGTAGGCAAAAAGAAAAAAACATATGTGGTATGTGCTACTGTATATACATGTTTTCTTTTTCATCTTGACTGTTTCAAAGCCTCTTTTAAAGAGGTGTTCTTCAAAGGCAGTAGTCTCATGCAGGTTGTGTGTTTTTTCCATCGCATGGGAGGAACAGCAGCTTGAGGATGGCTGGGGGTGAACTTGACCCCCCGATGCAATGGCTCTCAGGAGGAAGTGCTGTTTTGGCACCAGTCAGCAGTTTGCACATGCACACTATTTCAGACCACGGATGCACACCCCCCCCCAATCACAATTAGGATAATAACTTTGTGCAACGGAGGAGAAATAATATGTGATGCTTCAGGCAAAGTTTTGTTTTTGTTTTTTTAACACAACTTGTGAAAATGCACCAATTCTCTTCATGTTTTCATCGCTGCTGTTTTTGTACAGTACATTGTTGACAGAAGTCGCAAACCAGTTGTGAGTTCGTTATTGACCGGACTTTAGTATCACAGCAGATAATAAATAACATTACTAGGCTTGGGCTGGACTGGACCCTTCCCCGAGAGGGAATGCATGTGGCGGTATGAATGCGAAGCATCCACCGCAAACGTTCAACTGGATAAAGATCAGGGGTAGAAAGTTACGGTACTTTGCATTTCTTGATGCATTACTTGATGTAGATCTGCTATTTTCAAAAACTTTTGACACATTTTGAAACATGTGAGTACTTTTATTTTGGTACTGTATATTATGTACGTATTTTGATGTACGCATTTTGTGCAACGCTTTTGTACATTTACTCAAGTCATTTTGAATATCTGTGTACTTCTTCCACCACTGATAAAGATCCGAGAGAGTTTTTGATTGATTGATTGAATATTTTATCAGGCAGAAATGTAAAAACAGCAAGTACAGTTAAAAACACTTTGTCTAAAAGGTCCGTCCAAAAAAGGCCTTGCGGTTTTGTTTCCATTGAGGTCCTTCGTATTCAATTCATAAACATATACGGTAAAGTAGCACCAAACAGTTCAATATCATCACAAAAAACTGAAAAAACACTATGCGTACAGAGTCGGAAAACAATGGGTGGGTAGAGCATTATGAAAGAGAGTGCGTGCCATTTGTTGCCATGGGAAAACGAGAGACAAAACGGGACAGGATAGGAGACACGAGGAGAAGAAAGGAGGCAACGGAGGAGACGACAGGAGGAGACAGAAAGTTAAGTGAGGGCATGACTGGCGGTGTCTGTGCTGAATAAATGAGAGGCAAGATGTCCACAGCTGTTAGTGGCTAAACACTGATTAAACACCGATTAATCAGAAGAGAGTAGAGGAGCCAGTCAAACATCCGTCACGCTTCATCAGGCGGCTGCCAAGGCCACCCACATTCATCATCCGTTCCAGGACAACAGGACCACTGAGGGCTGAAATCTACCAAGGACCAAGTGAGTAATTGTAACCCCAGCAGGGAGAAGAGTAAGACAGTGAGGACATTTTAGTAGGAATGTCCCACCACTCCAACAACATGTGTACAAGTGTACCGCTGCATCAGCAATCCCATCACTGCTACACAAGTACATTGGCATCATGCAAATGCAGATACAGTCATTCTTATATGGATCAGAGGTGATGTTGTCTATTAACCACCTGCAGTGGTTAAATGCTGTATGGTTGTCCGGAGTCCCTCAGCGCTTTATACTAGTGACTTTTCAGTTTTCACTTAAATATCGTTAAATATCTTTGCTCTTTTGCTGAAACTTTCAGCGAAAGTTTTCCCCAGAATATGGATCCCGGGGTTTAAGTGGTTAAAGGGCAAGACCACTTTGGTAGAGGTTTGGGTTGTGTAGTTACCCTGCCATGATGTAACTCCAAAGGTGGGCAAGAAATCAAAAATAATCGCTCCCATTGATTAGAAATTGATAATTCAAAATATGATCCTCATTGACTTACATTGTATGGTAAAACAGCTCTCAAAGTCACTATTTTAGGACAAAAACAAACGCAAACAAAGTTGATTCAGACAATATAGAACATCAGCAAAGGCAGTACTGTTTTTATTATAAAAATGTCAACTTCCTGTTGATTTTGCCATTTTTAATAAGTAGAAAACCCGGACTGGATCGGCGGATCCGGATCCAGATCTTCAAATAGTAAAATCAACAGGAAGTTGACATTTTTACTAAAAAAACAAACAGTACTGGGTTTGGTGATGCTCTATATTGTCTGAATCAGCTATGTTTGGGTTAATTTATGTGCTAAAAGAGTGACTTTGAGAGCTGTTTTACCGTACAATGTAAGTCAATGAGGAGCATATTTTGAATTATCAATTTCTAATCAATGGAGCAATTATTTTTGATTTCTTGCCCACCTTTGGAGTTACATCATGGCAAGGTAACTACACAACCCAAACCTCTACCAAAGTGGACAATTGCTAATTTTCAATTTATATTTTGTTTTGATATCAGCTAGCCAGAATTGGAGAGTTTATATGGTTTCTGTTCTTTCTTGCTGATTCTTTTACAGTATGATTGGTTTAACTCAGTGCTTAAACGTGTTTACTCCACACCACACTCCAATACCAAAAATAGAGAACAAAGCTCACAATGCTTCACATCGTTATACGCATTGTGATGCTGCAAATCAGATATTTTAACTATTTTTTAAGTAGGTCTAAAGTGGTCACTTTTTGCCACCCACTAGTGTTTTTTTTTCTTTCTTGTTTCTGAAATGATCCCTCTATTCATAGGTCTAGCGATTTCACGGGGAATTTAACACATGCTGAAAAATGCTTGTACTACTTGTATAAAAAACCTTGTTCACTGTAATTCTGGAGGGAGAACTTTCTCCATCGTGTCGACACATTTTATCACTGAACCAGAAAACTGAACCAGAAAACACTGGTTTGTTAAAAACTCCTTTTTGTAATAACTGCCGTTGTCTTAACTGAGTTTTGTTTTTATTGAACGCTAGCAATGTACACACTGTTGCCCAGATTAAATAAGCACAAAGACCCGAAATAAGGTTTTGTCGACATATTTTTGGCCTATAGCGCTTGAAACCTAGGTCAGAGACTCAAAATAAATGTTTCCCTGGATTCTGTGATTCATGATATGCAACTCCCAATATAGGCCACGCCTATATTACATACATTTCTGCCATCCAGTGCTGTTACAAATGTAGCATTTTGTGCTCTGTTACTCAATGTTGCTACGGTATATTCCACTATACTATCATTGACCGACATCTTTACACTCCAATATTACAACACCAAATCTAAAAACACCATATACACCATGCCTAGTACAGTTGACGCAATACCACACATCATCCGTGCAATGTCACATTCTGCCTCTTACACAGCCCTACAGTAGGTTAGGCCACCCGGCCTTGTGGACATGCAGTGTGCTCTCCACGGTGCACCCCTTTCTCGTTGGACCACTTAGACCACATCAGTGTTGATTTCGTCGACTAAAACTAGGACGAAAACATTTTGTAGACTACCTTTTTTCAGACGAAAACTATATAAAAACTAAATAAAAACTAAGCTATGATGACTAAAACTATGACTAAATATATTGACAATTTCGTCAACAAATAAAAACTAGACTAAAATGTTAGCGAGGGACTAGTGAAGAAGAGATCCAGTAGAACTAAAAGACAAGTCATTTTATATTTGGTTGCACGTGGGTGTTGCGCTCTGAAAATGCTGCGACGCGTTGTGAGCTTGTAGATCGGCTATTTTCAGCATGCAACCAAGTGTAAAATCAGCCATTACGACGCCATCAAGGCACCGCCAAAATGCATTTTAGTTGACTTTATCAACTGTAGATTTAGTCGACTAAAACTAGACAAAAACTAAAACATTTCAGATGACTAAAATATGACTAAAACTAAATGGAATATCATTCAAAAGACTATGACTAAAACTAAATCAAAATTTGCTGTCAAAATCAACACTTTGATGCATCAATTTCAAACAGAACCATCTGTTTGAAGGCTCGCCGGTCGCAATGCCAAAGGGTCGAATGTAGCTCAAGAACTTGCATTATGAACATTATGATAAACATAACTGACTGGGAGCAAGTCATTTTTTAATGTGCGGACTTTATTATGATCAAGCTCGACCCCTTGATTTCCTGTCTCCCTAGACTGTGCTGTTTCTAAAAGCAAAAGTATGAAGACAAAAAAAGAAAAAAAGAGGGACATTTTTTTTTTGACAGCAACAAGGCAGCCGCGCAATTTGAAATCTGCCTCTTGCTTTCATCTTTGCAGTGTACCTCCCCCTGATGCTTCGTCCTTTTCCCCCTCTGAGAAAAAACACAACAGAGAGCACAAAAGCAGCCAAATTAGCCCCACGGCGAAAAAAAATAAAATATGGGAACATTTTAAAAAACGTAATGAATGAATACACGCTGAAGGATTTATTACAACGAAGTCATTTCAACAGAAAAGGCTGAGTGGAGTGTGAAGTAAGTGGCGGAGGCCTGCAAAACTCCACAGCTATTGGTGATGCCATCGTAAAGGGAGAGTAAACATCCTCAGGCTGCAGATTTTTATTTTACCGCTCACTATTTTATCAGTTCTACTCTCACATGTAGGAAAGGACTATGAAATGTGACTTTGAGAATATGGACTCGCCCGTAAAGTATATGCTGAGAAAAATGATACTATTTACTGTAGACGACAGATGCCATGTGGGGGTTTAGTGATTCTGCAAAAAATACCCATGCCATGGGGCCGTATCTTGCACACCACCTTATCCCTTATGCCTAATCTTATTAGGCATTTTCAGTATTTAAAAAAACATTTTAAAATAGTGAAAATAGGCGATCTTCAAGCTCATAACGTGTAGATGTAGAACGGCTATTTTCACTATTTTAAAATGTTCTTCAAAATAAAAATAAATGCCTAATAAGATTAGGCACACAGGATAAGGCGACGCTCAAGATAGGGCCCAGGATCTCTAAATGTACAATCGGATCGGTCGGACGGACGTGAAAGCCTTTTAAGCTATTTGGCATCAATGTGAGTTTGCTTCCGGTACGCGGGCCCGGCTGGGGATGAGGGGGGTAGGGTGCTTGGAAATGGTGGTGGAACAAAATTAGAAAATGTGTAAGCACAGAGGATGTGGCTCAGGAGGTACAGTAGAGAGGCCGTTTGGTGAACCGAAACGTTCCCAGTTAGATTCTCGGCTCTTCGTGGATTCATGTGAGGGTGTCCTTGAGCAAGGCACCGGTGTGAACCTCTAACTGCTCCCGATGAGCAGGTGGGTGAATGTAGCACACATTGTAAAGTGCTTTGGATAAAGGTGCTGTAGAAATGCAGACCATCCGGCACCAACCGGAACGTGAAAATACAGGATTGCTCTGTTTAGAAGCTTTGCTATCGATTCGGCCGCAGCCGAAGGTGCACTTTTTTTTTTTCATGGGCTTGCTTTTGCCTTTTGCGTGGCGTGATTTATTCTCTGGCTGGTGGTAGGCAGAGCAGATCCATCCTGCAGAGAAATGAAGCTGTGCAATGAGGAAATTGAAGATAAGTTGAGAGAGAGCGAGAGAGAGAGAGAGAGAGAGAGAGAGAGACTAAGACTGAGGGAGGGAGGGGGAGAAAGAAAGAGAGAGAGAAAAGAGGTCAGAGGAAGTGGAGGAGGGAGAAAGATAGAGAGATGAGGGGGTGCATTGCACACCTCCCGATGAGCCTTTTGAAAACACAATCTTCTCATCAAGTTCTTAACCTGATTCGCGATGGAGCGACCTCGCTGTACCATAGAGACGTAAAAGCACAGGGTTGCTCCAAATGAAAAAAAATATCATTGCAATCTGCGTAGAGACCTGACGGTCTTTGATCCTGGTTCACTGTCGTCAGCAGTCTGGCGCGCCACACCCCGGCAACAACCGAATCAAAGGAGATGCAGTTTCTATTGAAGAAGACACCCCAAAAGATTCTCTCAACAGGCGTAGAAGCTCACAACGAGTTTGTAGATCAGCTATTTTCACTATATATTATTATTAAATGTTTTTTTTTTTACATGAAAGTGAAAGTGATTCATTCTATATGTGGGTTTTATAAATATTTAACCAAAGACAATTATTAAAACAAGCTTGTGACTAAATAATAGCTACAATGGATCCATTGCAACACAAATGTGCGTAGACTGTTCCTTCGCTTGTGGAGCAAGCTGGTGTATATTCAGTCGCTGTGCTAGTAGTGATTTTGTTGTGACTTCTTTTTGGCTTTCCCCTCCTTTAAGCCAATGGGGACTTCGCAATGCCTTCCCATACTCTGAACGGTCGTCGTCGTCGTCGTCGTCGTCCCCACACACACACACACACTCTGCCAGACTGTACCTCGCCTCGATCGCTACCATTTGCATAAATGTGGAGAGTTTAAAATGTCAGTGCGAAATGAGGCCACCTGATGAACTCATTGAGGGCGAGCGGAGGAGTCCATTAACTTTATTAGACTGGCAGGGAGGGCCGGCCGCCGCTTAAGGCCAGGGGGTGCAGTACGTTAGTCCGACAGCGCATTCCTCCGACAGCGCAGCGCTCCGACGTTTCCAATACTAAACCCGAACCAAACCCGCACCCTAACCCTAACCGCACGCGGATGCCACATAGTCGGAGAAAAGGTCTGTCGGATTAACGCATGCCTCCCAAGGCCAGGTCCCTCCGTTAAGAGGCATCGCCTGGCAGCCGGCAGCATGTGTTGGACAGTAACTGAGTACATTTACTCAAGTACTGTACGACAACTTTTACTTTACTTGAGTAAATTATTTATTATTATATATTGTATGCTTCTGCTCTTCCACATACCAGAGGCAATTATTGTACGTTTTACTCCACAACAATTATTTGGCCGCTTTAGTTAACAGTTGCTTTGTTGACTTAGATTATTATTACAAAACATACATTAACCACTTAAGCCCTATCTTATACTCTGGCTATTCGAAAATAGCCGATCACATTGCGTTGCAATGCATTCTGAGCATCTGTTTGCCTATTATGACATGGCCAGAAAAGGAACGCCAGGGTTCAAGTGGTTGATGTGGTGTGACATATAAACTGTGCACTATAAACTATATTACTCCTGGTGCATAAATCAGCACTTAGAAACAATCACACATAAATGCATTACACAAACAGAGCTAATAGATGTCTAGGCAGTTGTGAGCTCTCAACATTGCAATTATGGGACGTGTTAGAATAGGGAAGAGAGCATATAGAGGAAAGGGACACAGAACAGGACAAATAGCTAATTATGGACGAAACAAATATGCAAAGTCCAATATAAGGTGTGTGATTAAAAATGTGCAATGGATAGGTGGCACCACGAAAGATAGAAATGCTTCTTGTGCAAGTGGAAAACATATCCAGCACGTGAAAATAGCAGCAGGTATACAATCACAGTTTCATGTATACCAAGTGATCTACGCATACAGACACAGCCCCACTGTGAGAACTTGTAGGGTGTGACCAAATGGCACATTTATTCCCCGACATATATCAAACAATACATGAACAGACGACCTCTCTCTGTTACACCCACACAATATTGTATTTCCTCCCCAAGTCATGAGCTCTGAGTCTGATAAAGGCTTTTTATTAACAAACGTGTCCTTCATTTAGACAAAGAAATCCATTTCAACCAAAGGACGAGTTTGCCTCGCCAATTTCGTTTTACTGCACCCTACTTCTAATATCAAACCACACAAAGCAGCAACAGGGACTGCCATTAACCCGACGGCTCATTATTCGGAAAAAAAAATTTAGGTTGTGAGGCTGCTGGGGTTATTGTGGGTTAGTCATAAAGCGTGCCGTCAGACCAATTGTACTTTAGAAAAATGGGAGTTTTGTGTGGTATGGCACGTACGGCAAAGACTTAAAATTCTGGTTCAACTTCAAGTTCATTGTCACATCATGTTTAATTACACCAGGTGTAAAGTAGTGGGTGAAATTCTATTGGCATGCACTTCACATTATCATACTGTATAACAAAGTAGCAAAAGTATACAGTTAGTTGTCTGACTAGTGTTTGATTTGATCTCTCTGGTCATTCATTTTTATCGCTGGTGGGGATATGTTTTAACCCTGGAAATGTATTTTGTTTGTTGTTTTACAAATGGAACCCTGATCCTAACCTTCCACACATAGAGAGAGAGAGAGAGAGAAAAACAAAATCCTTTTTTTAAACCCACTCATCCACATTCACATGGTACAGCAAGTGCAAGCTTCCCATGAATTGCAGTTAAATTAAATAAGAGTGAAACATGAGAGTAAAACAATATCAAATATCAAAAACAAATAACTAGAAATGTGTGCTCAGGAAAGCGCAAATCACTGCCATGTCTCGATCATTCAAAACATGTATCATTTTCATTGTGTGACTACAGTATTACATGTCTTCCATTCCAAGACAGCGCTGCATTCGGTTATATAACCTTTGGTGCAAGCTTTTGCAGAGCGTTGGAGTTCTAAACAAATAACATTTATACATGTATATTGTTGTAAAAATAATGTTAATTTAATGTCAGTTTATACTGGCAAACTTACATATCCGTGATTGGCTATTAGTGCCGATACATTTCAAAACCTCAAGGGACAGTGTGCTGGTGAATGCGGCTAAAAACATCCATCTCGTGCGGACGTCGTAGTGACTATAAACCGTGTTGGGACGTGGAGTGTGAGCGACTCTACAGCTCCTTCCTCAGAGCTGCTGAGGGAGGCGAGTAGAACAGGGTGAATTTACACCAGAGGAGTTTGCTGCTGGCCTCCAACACCCGGACCCGCCAGACCCACCAGACCCGGAGCTTTTCCTGGCTTTAGGTCCTAAAGGCCGGTTTCCGATAGGATAGGCACATGGTCAGTATGATCAAAGATTTTATTTTAGAGATTCATGTTGGAGTTAGAATTAGACATTTAGAGGTTAGGTTTAGGGGTTGGAGTTTTGCCAGATTTACACTTGGTTTTGAAGACCGAAAATAAACCCTTTTGGGTTAGAGTTGAAAATGGCAAAAAAAATCAGATAGAGAGAGAGACACAGAGAGAGAGAGACAGAGAGACAGAGATAGAGAGAGAGAGAGAGAGAGAGAGAGAGAGAGACAGAGACAGAGACAGAGACAGAGACAGAGACAGAGAGAGGTGTAAGACAGATATAAAGAGTTTTAAAGCCCCGCTAGCAGCCCCTAGAGGCCGTGCTGCTCCTTACACCTAACTGGACCAAAGTGGTTTGAACCCACGACATCGCCATCTTAGATTATGAGATATCTTCTGTGCAGAGTTGACATTTTGGCGTGACGGGTGGCACAGAAGAACGGTCATGAGGTCACTCAAATTAACTTGTGTGGCGTTCTGGGCGAACACCCTTGTCACACCATTCGCTTCAGGCTACACATTATAATGATGAAACTGGGTGCAATTATATCCAGTGTTATGTAAGCTAGCTCTAGACAAAATTGTTACCTTATGTGGAATAGCAAGTAAGTTAGCTACATACGCTGACAAAGTTATACTAGCCTATTTCATGATGACATGCTATTATAATAATGAAGATATGACATGCACTGTACTCAACTCAACTCAAACTTTATCTATGAAGCACTTTTACAACGACCAAAGGTCAACCAAAGTGCTGTAAGGAAACAAGACGGACAAAGACAAAGAAAGACATGGAGATAAAAAAGTAGGCAACACAAATAATGAAACTGCAATGCATTTATCCTCTTCTTCTTCCCTCATATTTCCTAAACTGGATTAGACAACTGGTTTTCAGCGTTGGGACCAAGGACCCCCAGTATTGACAACTTCACATATACAGTAGTAGATTTACATAAAGCATGTGAAGTACATAAAATAAAATTGTACTCAAGTACAGTTACTTGAGTAAATGTGCTTAGTTACTTTCCACCACTAATACTGCTACTGTTAACTAGCAGGGTTTGATCTCACAAGGAGCACTGACTGCAAGTCACCGCGGCGGGGGCCTACTCCCTTCCCAGCATGCCTCATTTCCACAGAGAGAAGAATTACGAGAGAGAGAGAGAGAGAGAGAGAGGGAGGGAGGGAGGGAGGGAGGGAGGGAGAGAGAGAGAGAGAGAGAGAGAGAGAGAGAGAGAGAGAGAGAGAGGGGGGGGAGGGAGAGGGAGAGAGAGAGAGAGAGAGAGAGAGAGAGAGAGAGAGGGGGGGGCAGAAGATGCAGGGCGATGGAGTATGATTTATGAACATCTCTGTGGCTGTGCGCGTGCTCAGCGTCGTGCCGTAAACAATGCCTCCTCCTCAGAGAGGAACACGTGCGCACTCTCTCCAGCTCCCTTCCTATCTTCTACGCACAAAGAGACAGCACTCCCTCCCTTCCCCCCCCCTCTCTCTCTCTCTCTCTCTCTCTCTTGTTCTCCTCCTTCAACCCTCCATGCATGGTCTTTTCATTGCTCCTGTTCCTATCTCATCCCCTCTATGCAATACCTCCATCCTTGGGTCCAAAATGTCTTTTAGGTCTTTTAGGTACTGAATAGACTGGATAGGGCCTAATTGCATTGAGCAAAGTGTGTGTGTGTGTGTGTGTGTGTGTGTGTGTGTGTGTGTGTGTGTGTGTGTGTGTGTGTGTGTGTGTGTGTGTGTGTGTGTGTGTGTGTGTGTGTGTGTGTGTGTGTGTGTGTGCGCGTGCGTGCGCGCAAAATAACCTGAAGGCTAACGATTATTTCATTACGCTTAATTTTATTCCGTCCTTCCACAGTTTTCAACAGTTGCCAACTCCTTAGGGGAGCTCTCTACGTTCGCGACTTGTCAGTGCCCCCAACCTAACCCATCTGACCTCATCTATTGATCCTCATGACTTCTCTATAAGCGTATCCACAGAAAGTGCATTATGAACACAGTAGCACATTGGATGTCATGTCCAGAGCTTTAGCATGGAGCGTTTATTGATGCCCGCAACGTTCGAACCTACCGTTGCTGTGCTCAAACGTCCTATCGCCTGAGTTATTAGCACTAACAGCTTAGCTGAAACAATGGTAAACAGGGACTGCCTATATTGGTCTGACGGCACATTATTCCTGAGTCTCAATATTCTGACAAATGTTACATTAATGTGAGGTTCGGGTTAGGTTTATAATGTGCGCTGTCAGACCAATGGTATTTCGGAACGATGGGACGTCGGACTAATGGCATAGCACCGTGGAGGCGGGGCTAACATTATACTTGCCAGTGATTGGCCTGTCAGCTGTCAGTCAGGGAGATGAAACTACCCATTAACGTAAAATGCAAATAAACGCAAATGTATACTTCTTTGAACAAATGAAAAAAGTGCCAACATTAGTCATGTCAACAGTTTTTTACAAAATAAATGACATGAGGTATAAATGAGCCTTTAGCCAGCTAGCATTACAGATAATAGCAAGTTACTATAGCAACACCGCAGCCATGAACATGCCCATGCCGCTGAACTGCCCTGTTCGCACTGATTGTATTGGATAGAAAGAATGGCTGAAAAAGGCTCTGCCATGCTTAGGCCGCCACAGTCCTACATGGTCCAGCACACCCTGGCACTAAGCAATGGAAATGAGCCATCTGTGTCTCTGAGGTTGGCCGTGAATAGCTTCCAAATGTACTGTAGCTGCTGATGACATCATTAGCTGGGATTACAGGAAACTTCAACCTTTCTCTTTCTTGAAGTTTAGCACACTAGAATAGCAGCAAAATAGCTGATGATGTCACTGGCAGGTACAGCGGCAAACTCATTGAAACCCCAGCGTGTTAATTCAGCAACAGCAGCAGTCACCGTGTCCCAATTTAACGAGCGAGGCTGTCGTTCATTTCAGATATATCCTGGCGTGGGACCTGATGTGCATCGCAAGCCTGGACGCCCACTCACGTCAGCCTTGCATATAGCTCTTGGCTTGTGAAAACATAAAAAAGCTTCATTTGATTTGACTACGTCGAATTTCATCACTATTTGCTAATAATGACAATCAAGTGTCATGTAGCTGCAGATGTCACATTCATTCTTCCTTCATTTCTTGCTACAGTGACAGTTAATGAGTTTATTTCTAATGCTCTACACAATTGTGCACTTGCACCTATACATTTAGCCTCAGACAACTCTTTATTTTTGCAGACTGAATGATTTATTTAGTGTCAATAAATATATAACTGATTGTGTTCATGAATGCAGGATCTCTATCAACAGTAACTGGCCGGCCAACTCTTCTTAGGCTTCTAAATGCTGAACACGACTTCTCAATTCTCAGTACCAAACATGTGGCTCCTATGAGGAGAGGAGCCTGGATGGTTTGGATTTTTCCACAGGCTATTTGAGTGGCCGCGAGAGTGGATATCGTTGCTGTCGGGCAGAAACCTTGTGTCTCTATATTTCAACTTTTCAAGCGTTTTCTTTTTCATAAATTGATGCCCTACCTCATTGTACAAGTTAGTGTCGCACAAAAGTAGAGAAAATAGCCGATCTACGAGTTCAAAAAGTCGCTTTTTGTACACATTTAGGCTCCATTCAAGCGGATGTATTTTTGCCAAACTTTACACTTGATTTTATTACCTTAATAAACATTGTCATGAATACTATATGCTTCCGGACGCTAGTTTAAAGTCTTCTCTTAATCACCATGATATGCATTTTGGTATAAATTATGGTCCCATTTATTTTAAAATGTATGATAAAGTAGGGTATGCTGTAGGAGGGGCGTGGCTACCTTGGGATGATTTGATTGACACGCTACACAACCAATAGCATTAATTCCCCACCCCCGCTCTGGTCCCAACCAATAGCATACATTTCCGAGTCCATAGGCTATATAGAAAGGTGGCGGATTTGAAATTGCTGACAAATAGGCTTCATTTACATTCTGTAGAGTCTATGGGCGTAGCGCTGTCCATATCTTTGTACTGTCTATGGGTGTGAAGCGAGGCACGCCCTTGCACTAACAAGAGTGCGCCTTCCAACCCCACCATCATCCTCCGTCTTCGCCTCCCCTCCTCCCACCGCCCCTCCTGTGTGACCTTTCGGTAGTCTGTGTGTCTTGGCAGTCTCTATCTTAGTGGGTGGCGTGCCTCCTTGTGAGGGCGATAATGACTGTTATCATGGAACGGCCAGGGGGGGTGGAGCGACCCGGCGAGAGCCACATGGCCATGTGAATAGAAGAGGAGCGGAGAGGAGAAGTGAAGTGAAGAACAGAATGTCTTGACAGCCCTGATGGAGATATCGGAGGGAGTGTGGGGTGCTGTAGTACTGTACGTCAGCATGTGGTGACTTCAGCAATTTGCAGCACAAGTGATGGAAGAAGTACTCAGATTTAAGCAATACCACAACATTAAACGTACTCAAATACCGTATACAAACTTTGACTAGAGTGAAATGCAAAAGTATTAGCATCAGCATATTCTTACAGTACAGCCACGGTGATGTGATTGTGAACTTGTGCTGTAGATTGGCTGTTTTACCAATGACTCAAGAAGGGCAGAGAAATGCGGTGTAGGTGCATGTTAAACACAATGCTTAAGTGCAAAGCACACTGCCATTGCAGTGCAGCCCCTGGCGCCAACAGGAAGTGCTGCGCTGCTGTGCGCTGCATGGAGAAGAACACGCACTGTCCGGGACATTGAGTCCAGGCAACGTCACCTGAATGGCCAATTCTCTTTTTCACAAAGACATGGCGACGAGCGCCGCCGCGTGTCTAGCGCTGCCCGTGTGGGGGGTTGTAGAGATACAATTATGGGATGCGACTGCATTGACGTGCGCTGTCCGCCGGCAGTGTTTTTATTGTGTTCCTCCGGCACTTTCCTCATGAAGTGCCCCGCCCCCTTCTCCCGCTGTGCATCTCTGAATGTCAAATCCATTCACTCGCTCGTGGATCGTTACATTGCGCTCGGCGGCCCTGACGTTGACTGACACTCCCATAACTTTAACTATGACGGCAGAGTCACCGCCCCCATCCGGCCGGATCAATAAACGCTTGCGCCACCGGAACGCACTTCGCCAAGCGAAGAGAAAGAGACAGACGGAGGAGTTAGTTCCGCGGCGTGCCACACCTGGCGCCGCGAGGCCAAGCGCTGTGCGCCATGAGAGATTAAACACATAAATAATGGAATGGGTTTGGGGGGGGTCGACTGGAGGTGACGGGTGGGCAGAGACAGCCTGCTGGCCTCAGGGAGGGAGGCCTCTCTCGGCACGTTGACATGTGAAGCGATACATGTAGACACGTGTGTCTATGTGTGTCCATCGGACTGAGATGATGGCGGTACTGGGCACACGGGCGCGCGCGCGTGTGCGTGCGTGCGTGCGTGCGTGCGTGCGTGTGTGCGTGTGTGTGTGTGTGTGCACGCGTACGTGCATATGAGAGAGAGAGAGAGAGAGAGAGAGAGAGAGAGAGAGAGAGAGAGAGAGAGAGAGAGAGAGAGAGAGAGAGAGAGAGAGAGAGTGCTTTAGGCTGTTGTGTGTCATAATAAGATATTGATGTGGTGTACAGTATGTGACAGATAAGAGTATGAATTATGACTTTGAAAATCCCTATATTGCGTGCTGTGTATGTTATTTTATTGTATTGTATATTTAGTTAACTGGTTGTGAGTGGTACTTAATGTTACTTTAACACCACAATTTCAGTCAATTAAGATTCTGGATTTGCTGTGACCATCTTTGTTTTTTTTTGGCTTACATTTACAGTATGCATGCATATGTTGCATATATGTGTATGTGAATACTGTACTGTGTGTGCCCTCAGGGTTCTTTAAGGGGGCTCCAAATGGACTACAGGTCTGTACCTCCTTACGGGTCCATTTGGTTCCATTTGTAACCTCAGAGTAATGGGGTCCATTGAAAACGTTCGAGAGCCACTGGATGAGATAGAGAGGAGAAGATGACATGAATTCAGAATTCACAAACAGGTCTTTGGGATTATGTTCTTAAGTGCAACTGAAGGAACCACCAAGACACTGCCAAACATAATATATATTTCTTGTGTGTGTTTGTTCAATCCACTTGAGACTTTTCAATTATCGCATTGGCAAAAATGCTTTGACAGAAACACTGAAGGAAAAGGTCAGCAAATTTGTGTCAAATAAAAAGGCTGATTTTAAGAAAGAGATGATTACTCAGAAATATAGCAATGACACTTAAAAATAAATTGACTTTAAATGCTACCTGTTTTCTCAATTTGTATGACATTTGGCATTTGGACAAATACAAAAATGCCATTCTGTATTTCTCATAAAATATGTATTTTTCTTTCCTCTTAACATTTTGGCCCACAGCTATATATTTTTCCCATGGATAAATCAGTCAAGAGCTTTTCATTGTGACCTATTGAGGCCTGATTTCATTGGATCCAAAATATGGTGGTCAAATGCTTAGTTCATAGCTAACCCGGAGAACGTGTCCGATGGGAAGTAGCATAATGATAATGGTGCAATGATGCAAGACTTGAAAGGCCAGAAATGGCTGCTCTATCGTTTTAACCTTTGTGCGCCCAGGGAGGTCGGTGAGCTTGCGTGGACCTTTTTCAGTGAGGCCCTGTTTCACATTTACACAGTTTACAAACACAAACACACACACACCCGGGAGTTGCCCGACCCAACCACATTCGTCTGCTGTTAGACACACCAGACCAGGCAGCTCCACTGAAACTGTGGCGGGGTTAAACAGAGGTGATATGGTGGTGTGTTTTGATGATTAGAGAGTAGCAGTGGTGGAAAGTAGTAAGTAGTAAGTACTTACTTAAGTAATGCACTTAAGTACAATTTTGAGATACTTTTACTATACTGAAGTATTTCCAAATTTCTGTACTTTTACTTCTACTCCAATACATCTCAGGGGCAAATATTGTACTTTTTCTCCACTACAATTATTTGAAAACTTGAGTTGCTACTTTGTAGATTTAGATTGTATTTAGATTGAAAATAGCAGATCTACAAGCTCACGATGCGTTGCGATGCGACACAGGCCACCTAGGACTCGCCAAAACCAGGATCAACATCGAACCCAAACAATCTGGGATTGGTCCGGCTCTAGTAGTGCTTGTTTAGCAACAGTGGCTCAGACTTCAAAGACAGATTGAAGGGGCAATACCCCAAGGTTGCTGTTAGTTCAACCAACCAGATGATGTCTCAATTACTTCCTAATAAGAATCTACAACGTCATTTCGGGCGGGTATATAAAATCCCTTATTGTGCCATTTACACATGCCCCTCCATTGCAATGGATCCCGCAAGGGGATGAAAATGGGAACAGACAGTTACACAAACAACAATTAAAAGCTTGGTTAAGTTTGTTCTCCTTGATTACCAGCGAGGCTTCATCCCCCATGCAAAACACGGCGAGCCTCCGCAACAAACGTCTGCTGAGAAGCATTCGCCGGTGATCAAGGCGGCCCTTTGCCAGCACTGCCTCCCTCCCAGGATGAGGCCAGTTGCATCAGCAAAACAAGGCCAGTCGCGTTGCAGTGATGTACAGTGATGTTCGCATCACTCAGGGCCTCACAAGAACAAACTGCGCTTTTGTTTTGGTACGTTTTTCCCCACACCGGCACTCATGTGTGGGTGGGCATAAAGTAAAATGTCGCAATCCATCCTGATTTGCAGGCACACGGGACATCAGATACCCGCCAGGAAGATAACAGATCATCCATACAGGAAGACAAACATTGGTTCTCCGCTGTCCAAGCCATCCCTGACGACGGTCTCTCAAATGGCGAGACGGGGGCGTTCCTGATTGTTTCACGGCGTGGTGCATGGAAATGCAATGAAGACGAATGACGGGGCTACAATATGTCACGGTCAGGACGGCACGCCAAGCTAACAGCCAGAAAGGCCAAAAGAAGGAGGAGGATGATCTGATTGATAGGAATGTCGCTAAGAAGTCGAGTATGGAGACAGATTGGTTAAAGTGAGCTGCAAATTTTGACTGTGGCCAAAAGTAAAACATATAAATGTATAAAATTCCTCCAATGGTTGTTAATGTACTGGAAGGCAATGCACCATAGTAGGTTGGCAGATATCGCACATTTCTCTCTCCACATGGGTTCTAACGTGTGCTGTCTCCCTTGTTACCTCAACATCCTTTGCCTCAAGCTGAGTATAAGCTTTTGTAAAATGCTGCAGATCTTCACCCCGAGTTCAAGTTTCCTTGAGCAAGAAGGCATTTGAACTTGCATTGTCTGAGTTTTAGTGAAGGTGATCACAATTCACCATATGACATTTTCGTTCATCCATTGTTTGACATTCAGGGCTCTTTCATATTTTTAGTATCAGCATATGGCATTTCAACAGTCCTTGTTAAATCTTTCCTCGCTGCTCATCAAGAGGACACTAATTGCCTTCCCTCTGATCAACATAACCGACGAAGCAGCACGAGGCCTAACTTGTAGTTAGCCACATTTATTTTTATACCATGATATTATGTTGTCAAAGGAATAGTGCTGTTCTGGAAATATCTTAGCAATTTAATCCCTTCGACAGCCACTTGTCCTATAGTGTCCTTGAGCCAAAACACTGGAAACCCTTGTCGCACAGCCACTGATAGTGAAATGACTTTGGAAAAGAATGTCAGGTTGAGCTCAAAGAAGGAATTCATTCACTCCACACGCATTGTAGGGTGAATTAATTCGTTCTTCTGAGCTCAAGGGTCTCTCTCAGATACTGTTCTTGATGCGTATTGGCTCTGCGATTAAATGGAGATATTGCGAGGCGTGTGGTTGAATGGGTTTGGAAATGCTATATCAAACAAACAGCGGCATCCAATTCCATGAAACGCTACAGTGATCATCGCGTGCGTGGACAGAATGGAGCTATTCAGTATGTGTTACCAGGACTGACTGCATCTCAGTGGCTGGGAGAGCGAGAGGGAGAGAGAGAAAGAGAGAGAGAGAGAGAGAGAGAGAGAGAGAGAGAGAGAGAGAGAGAGAGAGAGAGAGAGAGAGAGAGAGAGTTGTGATGGAGAAAGTAACTAAATACAAACAATAGTATTCTACAAGTACAATTTTGGGGTACTTTTAGTATTTCCATTTTGTTATTAATTTGTACTTCTACTCAACTAGAAGGCAAATATTGTACTTTTACTCAATACAATTAATAGCTTTATTTAATATTTACTAGTCACTTTGCTGATTTAGACTATGCGGCCCTCAAATCTAGAGTTCGGCCAATCCGACCGATATTTCCGAGTAATAGTTTAGGGGGCTTTGTAAGAGTACACGTTGTACCCGTCTGTGTCCCTTTTGTGCCCATATGGAGATCTCTGTATCTGTCAGTTCTTGTCCATGTATGGAGATCCCTGATGTCATGTATGGGTACAGCGGTCGGATCTGTGTCTCTGGACAACCGGATCTCCCATATATATGCCTATATATGCCATATCAGATTTGTTTATGGTTATGTCTGAGTCATAGTGACATGCTTATATGGGTGTATCAGGTTTGTTTATGGTTATGTCTGAGTCAGAGTGACATGGCCGTGGTCTGCCCGCCCCGCGGCCCTCCCATTAGCCAATTTTAATATAGGAATAATACAAAACGTAACTGATAAATGATGACATATTATTATTGGTTAAGCTACCCAGCAGCACATACAATAATTAAGATCTTTCCCTTTACCAGCTGCAACATTAAAGTGATAAACACATTAATAAATGAATAAATAATTATGATCCAGCAATGGGTGTTTCTGCATAATGAGTCTTTTACTTGTGGTACTGTATATTATACGGTATATTTTGATACCAATACTTTTGTACTTTTACTGTGTACTGTTTTACAAGTGAAATTTTGAATACAGGAATTTTACTCATAGGGGAGGGCGGGGACAAATGGCGCACCCTTTTCTATTTCCCTCCCTGCACAGAGATTCATTAATTTCATGTAACCATAAGTTACATTTCTGGCATCTAACGCTCATTGATGCTTCAGTAGAATCCTACGAGCAAATGGCCATGCTGATAGTCAAATAAATGTATCATGTTAATGTCGCCTCTGTCGTTTCCTCAACTTTGTGTTACACATGCACCGTTCGTCCCTCCCTGTCCGCAATGCGCCGTTCGTCCCTCCCTGCCCTCCCCGGATGTTTTGCTAGCTAGCACAAAAGCTAATGAATATTTTTCAATGGAACCTTCACTGAGAGTTAGCCCACAGATTAGCCTAACAGACAAAATCCATTTACAATCGGCACCAAATAAACACAGCAGTACAAATGGAAAACACTCAAATAGGGTATTTTTTACTACAATGTGGAAATACGCAAAAGTGGCTTCAACTCTGCCAATTTTGATCAGAACTGGGGAGAAAAATAGTCTCTGATGTTTTCGCCCGAAGAAGAAGAGGGTGACGTCGCCGGATGTGAGAATTTGAAGTGTAGCATGAAAAAAGATCCGACTTGCAACCGTCCCTCCGCGCCGTTCGTCCCGGTTGTCCCCTACTATTTCTACATTCTCAGCACACTGAAAATAGATCTGCAAGCTCACGGCACATTCACGATGTGACACGTTGTGAGCTTATAGAGCCGCTATTTTCGATGTGCGACACCACCCTACGGCGAAGTATAAATCAGGCTTCAGAGAGACGAAGGGGGGAGAAAAAATATGAGAGTTGAGAGAGAGAGGGAGCGCGAGAGAGAGAGAGAGAGAGAGAGAGAGAGAGAGAGAGAGAGAGAGAGAGAGAGAGAGAGAGAGAGAGAGAGAGAGAGAGAGAGAGAGATGGAGTGAGGAGCGGTTCATAAATCATCCCCTGACATCGGCGCTTCATTACCTCAAAATCACTTTCTCAACGTCTCTCTCTGTCTACCCCATCAAACCCCCCATAACCTCCTGTCAAATCCGCTGGGACGGCACAGTAGGTTAAGAGAACCCCCGAAACACACTGCAGAGACAGAGCCGGGCGGTGTGAGAGAGAGAGAGAGAGAGAGAGAGAGAGAGAGAGAGAGAGAGAGAGATGGGTAAGACAAAGTTACAGTTATAATCCCCATGTAGCTCTGCTCTGAAACCTTTTATGGCAATTACTTCATGTCTGCTTTCAGGAGCTCTGCACCTTGTTTTGTGTGTGTGACGTGTGTGTGTGTGTGTGTGTGTGTGTGTGTGTGTGTGTGTGTGTGTGTGTGTGTGTGTGTGTGTGTGTGTGTGTGTGTGTGTGTGTGTGTGTGTGTGGGGGGTAAATGGAACTAGCTGGTAATTAGAATGCCCCCAGCAGAGAGACGTATTAGCCTCCTGCTACAGCAGAGGCCTGTTACAGTGGTATAGAGGAGAGGGGAGAGAGAGAGAGAGAGAGAGAGAGAGAGAGAGAGAGAGAGAGAGAGAGAGAGAGAGAGAGAGTGCTGCTGACCAATGGCTTTTCTATGATGCCACCGGGGGGGCCCCACTTGTTTCTACCGCAAAATGTCAGCTTGATGGATTTAAGTCAAGGTCAAATTTGAAAGCACCACCTCCAGTAAAAGCTGAGTCCCGGCGTTATGGATTAACCCACTAATATCTGGAACGCATCTGTGTAACTTTTTTTTTATTTGAGCTAAAGAAAGAATTATTTTACACTTTGGCTATTCAAAAATAGCAGATCTACAAACTCGTAGCGCGGCACCGAGTGCCGCGCTACGAGCTTGTAGATCTGCTATTTTTGTAAAATCGTGGAAATGTGTGCAAATCTTTGAATATATGTATTTTTAAAGCGAACATTTGTAACTCAAATCTTTTCTTTTGGGGATTCTACAAATGTCTTCTAAATCCTAACAAAAATAAATAAATAAACTTATGTTGCTATAATATCAGTGGTTCTCAAACTTTTTCATATCAAGGACCAAAATGATATGTATTTGGCCTTGGACCCCCATCTCAAAATGTTTTGTTCCAGGGACCCCCAGAAGCAAAGATTTGAGTTACAAATGTTCGCTTTAAAAATATATATATATATATATATATTCAAAGATTTGCTCAGATTTTCATGATCTTTCAAAAATAGCAGATCTTCAAGCTCATAGCGCGGCACTCGATGCCGCGCTATGAGCTTGTAGATCGGCTATTTTTGAATAGCCAAAGAAATCTTAAAATGACACAGAGGCGTTCCCGGTCTTAATGGATTAAGCGTGCTGGGGGAAGGCGAAAGCGGAACAGAGGGGAGGAGAGTGTAGCATTGTTATCGGTGCAGACTTTCTTATTTTTTTTCCCCCCCTCTCCCGCAGGCCCGGTATACTGCCGCAACCTCAGGGGCCGTGGGAAAATAAAATAGCCTTTTCTGGTCAGCACTAAGCTCTCTTACAGCGCACGGGGGAAGGAAATGGACCTCACCTGACACTTGGTTTTTATGTTCCCCCTGCGAGGGGTTGGAATTGAGAAGATTTAGAGGTTCCCCCTCGGCGCTCTGTGGGAACCGCCTGGCTGGAGATCAGCAATGCTGAGCAGGGGGGCTGTGAACAATCAAATAATGTATTCTAATGAAGAGGAAGGCATGCATTTCCAGTAGAGAGCGAGAGAGAGGGGGAGAGAGAGAGAGAGAGAGAGAGAGAGAGAGAGAGAGAGAGAGAGAGAGTATGTTGACATGCTCTCTGACTACATGCTCTCTCCATTTAGACCTGAAGCTGATTCTACAAATGTCTTCGAAATCCCAACAGTATTCTGAAAAAACGTATGTTTCTACATCAGTGGTGCTCAAACTTTTTCATGTCAAGGACCCCCAAAATTATATGTATTTGGCCGCGGACCCCCATCTCAAAACATTTTGTTCCAGGGACCCCCCAGAAGCAAAGATTTGAGTAAAAAAAACAATTGAGTTTAGCGCGGCACTCGATGCCGCGCTATGAGCTTGTAGATCTGCTATTTTTGAATAGCCAAAGTGTAAAATAATGCTTTTTAGCTCAAATCAAAAAGTGACACAGATGCGTTCCAGGTCTTGATGGGTTAAATTGGGGTGGTTTAGCTGACCTTATTAGCAGCCTTAGCACCTTACAATTTACAAGTAACGAATGCAAACAGTGGCGTGCATGGGTCTCGGTTCTGCAACCAATATTGTTAGAATGTCCATAGGCCTACTGGACCAAAACGGTAATAGTAATAACAATTTACACTGAGTTACACTCATAAGAAACATGTGTTGTTTTGCAAAAGATCTGAACCACATTGACATTTACCAACAGACTGGAGTGAGTTGGTTCCAAATACAGCATTCGTCTGAGGTTGTTTTGTTTGGAAATTGTGTAAATTGGTTCCTTTTGAGGGATATTTAATGGGCCAATTGCGGACACTCAACGCTTGTTACTAGGATAGATATCCGTTACGGCATTCTGTATCCATCAGCCTTATGGCTGGCGGAAACAGTAGGCTGCCAAGTATGTAAAAAAAATAAGTCTATATATATACATGTATACTGGTGCCAGTTTCGACACTGTAAACAATTAATTGAGGAATCTTTTCAGAGACAGAAAGAAAGAAAGAAAGAAAGACAGAGAGCGAGAGCGAGAGAGAGAGAGAGAGAAAACTAAGTAATGGTAAAAAAAAAAAACCTTTGCTACAGAAAGGTGCATGAATAGTGCGACACCTTAGTACAGAACACTTATTCTGTCTAAGTCACAGATAAAGGTGATTTATCTCCTGGATTCATATAGGAAAACATGAGAGGCTTGAGACTGATGTCTGTTGATGAACGTTGTTGGATATCTTTCTCACCGGCTCTCTGTGTCCCTATGTTTATCTGTCTCTCTCTGTCTCCCTCTCTCTCTATGTGTGCCTTTCTTTATATCTCAGTCTCTCCATTTAGTGTCTCTCTCTATCAATTTGTATGTGTATGCCATACTCTGTCTTTCTCTAGCCACACCCAAAAGCATGCATGGCTCCCCCATAATTTAAGACTCAGTAGTCAGGATTCAATATATTATATACTTTGTTACATCCCATATAATATACTGTACACATACAAGAGTAAAAGTGTGTAGGTTTTGATTCCTCAACCTTGTAGCAGCAAGACAAAATAGCATTTTTTTGGTAATATTTTAATGTTTTAAAAATTATATTTTTATCAATATAAAAAATAATTATTATTATTATTAATAATTAGGGTTGTCCGATATTGGCTTTTTTACCGATAACCGATATACCGATATTGTCCAACTCTTAATTACCGATACCGATATCAACCGATACCGATATATGCGGGGATTATTGTGATTAGGGTAAGCTCAAATGTCATATCACACACACCATATACAGTAAGAACTCCTGTAACTTATTTATAAAGCCAAAAAAAAAAAAAAAAAAAAAAAAATTCCAAAAACCGATACCGATATTTTCCCGATATCAATTTTTATGCTAATATCGGCCGATAATATCGGACATCCCTATTAATAATATTATTAAATGGAAATAACTCAAATACAGTAAAAAAAAAACAATTGCACACTGCGAGATGCCTTTGTTAGGTGCCGTGTGCATGGGTCCTACCTCTATATTACATGTAGTAAACTTTGGTTCCTCGACCTTGTAGCAACCAGGCAAAATGGTAAAATAACAATAGCACGAGTGCTGTGTGGATGGGTCCTACCTCGAAATGGTGTGTGCGTGTGCGTGTGTGTGTGTGTGTGTGTGTGTGTGTGTGTGTGTGTGTGTGTGTGTGTGTGTGTGTGTGTGTGTGTGTGTGTGTGCGCGTGCCTGTGCGAGTGTGTGTGTGGAGTTATATAACAAATGTTTTGTGCCTTTGTGTGTGGTGTGTGTAAGCTGTTGTCTTGTTCCTATCCTAGTGTATGTTTGTGTCTTTTCTGCCTCTGTGCGTGCGTGTGTGCGTGTGTGCGTGCGTGCGTGTGGCAGACAGGCAGCAGGCAGGTTAGTGTCTATTGTTCATAAGCCTGTTTGCCTGGTGGAAAAAAGCTGTCCCAGATTGGACCTTCTGTCAAGCGGAGGTATAAGCATGATCGCCCTGCTGCTGCACCAGTGTGACTGGCTGGCTGCAGTCAATATCTCCCTTGGACCGCTTCAATATCAACCTTTAAAAGCCTCCTGGCAGGAGAGGGCCGTGCAATCAAGGCAGCTGTGACCCATACAGAGTCGGAGTGTCAGTCGCACTCATACCGACAACAACGGGCATATCAAACGGACACATCAAGTCGTCTTTCTAAGCTTTGGAGAGGGACGGGGAGCTGCCTGACTGTGGGAGACGGCCAATCAGCCAATCAGCCGTACCGCCCAGATAAGGACAACCGCTTGGTTGATTGACAGGCTGACACAGCGTGCAATCTGGGAGATGTGCCGGTTTTCCAGGAAATCACCACCAGCAGCCGCACAGAGAGACAAGGTAATGAAGACCCAGCTGGGGACTTCTGAAATATTGAGCATGCAGCGAAGGGAGATAGCGAGGAGAATTCCACACACGCACACTGTCAATCATACACACTTACATACAGCATGTACTTGCCCACACGGTACAGCACGTGCTGTAATATGCATATGTATGCGGGCGTGTGCATGCTATATTATAGCATGTACTGGCCGTGCATGTATTTATGCTTACACACATGGGGGCATCTGCATGTGTCACTTTTTCATTTGAGCTAAAATGCATTATATTACGCTTTGGCTATTCAAAAATAGCAGATCTACAAGCTCATAGCGTGCCGCGCTATGAGCTTGTAGATCTGCTATTTTAGAAAAATTGTGAAAATGTGTGCCAATCTTTGAATATATATTGTTTAAAGCGAACATTTTTAACATATTCTTTGCTTCTGCGGGTCCCTGGAACAAAACATTTTGAGGTGGTGATGGTGGTCCGTGGCCAAATACATATCATTTTGGGGGTCCTTGACATGAAAAGGTTTAAGCACCACTGATATAGAAACATTTTTTTCAGAATACTGTTGGGATTTAGAAGACATTTGTAGAATCGGCTTCAGGTCTTAATGGGTTAAGATATTGCATTTAAACACAACACAAAAACTCAGGATAACATATGGTCAAGAATGCACTCTGACACACGTGCACGTGTATATACACGCACAAACTCATAACACACACCCAGGAGGACGGTGAGTCATTTTCATGTGAATGCATAGTTAATTTCAGTCCTCTTTCTCCACAGCACCATAAAATGAAACATCGGGAATGCAATGGGTCGTCTAGACATTATGCGATGGCGACGTTGGCTTTATGAGCTTTAGGATTAAATATTGTGTCATTTCTGTGTGGGGAAAAAACGAAAATAATAATAATTGAATTTTACTCATTGCGCGTGACGATGCAGTGTCCGTTGACTATTAAAATCCTCAAAAGCCCACCATTCTTGTGTTCTCCTAGTTTATATAATTTGGGGAATCGCCGGTTTAGTGATGCACGGCTGAAGACGTTGGGCTTGGGAGGTGTTCAATTACATTCAGAAACACCCTTAAAGACAACATTTCCCCCCCATCTCTAATAGAATAAAAGGACAAAGTGAGGATTTTGGTAGTGAGGTAGATCAAGGTCACTGTGACACAGGAACTCATTGAGGGAATTCCAATACATCTGGCACAAACGTTTACTTGGATTACTGGGATGAACGGATTACAATTGGTGGTCAAAGGTCAAGGTCACTGTGACCTCACAGAACTTATTTCGTACCTGTCAGTGTAGTGATTCTGATTCTGCTGTTATACTGTATGTATGTATCTGCTGCTAAGTGTTGTCTCTACTTGCACAAGAGACTGTGATATTCTGCCTCATGTATTTCTATTTTGACCATGAACCTCTTGCAAAATATCTTACATTGTGTCTTGTTATGTGACTTTGTTTCATTTGTTTACTTGGTCTCTTTCTCTATTCTCATGGCTATTTCTGAAACTGCAAAGAGCTGGGAGCTTCAAGTACATCAAACAATTTCTCCCACTCTTTCAAACTTTAACCCTGTCAATTTGTGATGCGGCAATAAACTTAAAGTTGAGGAAGTTAATAACAGTGAAACTATAGGGAAATAGTCTGTCTTGGAAGTGAAAATGTTTTATGAAGAGCTGATTGTTGTCCCCTTTCCCCTCTATTCAAGAAACCCCTTAAAAAGGCACAGTAATCTAGTTATTGAAATATACAGTTTGTAATATAAAACAGTGTAGCGCAAGGGCGAGCATTTTTTCACCATAAGCAACAGATATATAAACAGGGTAGCAATATCTTTTCTGCATGTGAAAGAGCTTGAACATGCAAATGTATTCCTCCTAGTTAAGGTATGTTCTTCTCTCTCTCACACAAATGCACAACGCACATGCTTTGCCTGCTGAGTCAAATGAAGCAGCGCTGTGCACCTTCCAGGTGTGGTTTAGGTAGCAAATTGTCTTTGTTCATTCATGGAAGGTTACGTATGAAGGTGACACCCCCACATTTCCACACTTGCTACATCAAAGACAGCCATGGTTTATTTTAAAGTAGGTCAGAGTGGAAGTGAAAATAATTGCAAAAGCTGCTAAATCATTATGCAATACAGTACCTAACCAGAATTCACCCTAATGGCATGTTGTAAAGAAAGTATAACCTGTAATGTAATACTGCATGGGCCAGGCACATGGAAGGATGACATCTTTAACTGGTCTGTGTGTTACGCTCGTAAATATGTTTATTTAGATTTAAGGATTTGTTCCACCGGCTGGTATTGGACTCCCATGTTGATTTTGCATTTCAGAAGCAGATCGGATGAGCTGCATTTGATGTTATCAGAGTGACCGTGTTGTGAACTGCCTGATGAGTTTCAAATGGGAAGGAACTGAGTGCACGAGACATGTGTTACACAGACACAGTTGGACATGGGAACTCCACGAGGCAGTACACTGGGGAGAGTGGCATGCGAGTGAGTGGATATTTTCTAGGGAATAGCCTACTCGCGGTGCACAAAGACAATGGCCCCTTTTCTTCCCTATAAGCCTAGGGCAAACCGGCGACAACAACATCGCAAACAAAGACTATGTTGCTGGCCCAGTGGCCCGGGTGGCAGATACGGGAGCATTAAGAGGCCGGTGACGAATTGAAACAGACGCGGCATCGACATGACACACACATGGTGGCATACTTGAAAAAAAAAGTATTTGTTTATGTTGCTTAGTATTTGAAAAAGATAAAACAATAAATGATAATATTTATAATATGTCTAGGAATTGTGCATTTAACCCATTAAGACCGGGAACGTATCTCTGTGTCATTTTTAGATTTCTTTGGCTATTCAAAAATAGCAGATATACAAGCTCATAGCGCGGCACCGAGTGCCACGCTATGAGCTTGTAGATCTGCTATTTTTGAAAAATCATGAAAATTCGTGGCAAAATCTTGGATTATATATATTTTAAAGCGAACATTTTTAAGATATTTAGTTCCAGGAACCCCCAGAAGCAAAGATTTGAGTTACAAATGTCCGCCAAAAAAAAGAAAAGCTTCTCATGATTTTTCAAAAAATAGCAGATCTACAAGATCTACATCTTGTTTATCTGCTATTTTTGAATAGCCAAAGAAATCTAAAAATGACACACAGATGCGTTCCCGGTCTTAAAGAGTTAAACACAAACTCACGATACACATGTCCGTGCACATACACGGACAAATCCATAATAATACAAGAGCACAGTGAGACGTTCTCATGTGAATGAACACAGTCAATTCCACTCCTCACTCTCCACAGCGCCGTAAAATGAAATGTCGGGGACGCAATGGGTCGGCCAGAGATGATGCGATCTCGACGTTGGCTTCATGAGCCTCTTATGGCGCCGCGATGTGCCTCTTCAGGATTAGATATTGTGACATTTGTAATAATTGAATTTCACTTATGGTGTGTGACGATGCAGTCTCTGTTGATTATTCAAGTCCTCAAAAACCCACCACCCTTGTATCATTTCTTTGGCATGTACATGTACTGTATGAGAGCTGTCACTTCTGCCATTAAGGACTCCAGCCCCGTGACTCCACTGGGGTCCGTGCTTGCTAAATTGATGCAATAGTGGATCTCAGCATATATCCACCTGGACGTATCCGGATAAAGCTCAACTCTTATGACCACGTGTAGTAGGGGTGGGACGATATGGGTATCTCACGATACGATTTCTGTGGCGATATTAGGCCCTCGATAACAATAATATCACGATATTCGATATATTACGATATCACGATATATTGCATGAAATTTCACCAACGATATATCACGATAGTCCTTGTATTCAATTCATAAACACATGAAATAGCACCAAACAGTTCAAAATCATCATCACACAAATACAGAGTCGGAAAAAACGTATCACTTTTGAATATATTTTGGCAGTATATCGATTATTTATCGCGGGAGGAAGTATCGCGATATATCGCGATATCAATATATCGTCCCGCCCCTAATGTGTAGTGCTCACGTGCCGGCATGGCTCAGCATGAAACGGCTTCACATCGTCACCTGTTTCAGCTGTTCTGCCTTTTCACTTGAAAATGTAATCATGAGCTTTGCGTTATTTGAACATGCAACTGCTCAACATTGGAGAGTAGGCCTATACAGTATTTAAACGTAATGTGAGAAGATGATTGCCTTCCTGCTGTGTTACTTTCATCAACGATAATGATGACGACATGATTTTGTTATCTCCCCTTTTTTAGCGGCGCTGGCGCCGTGCTCTATACCTGGCTTTTCCGTCAACGTTCTGATTGGTCAGGTCTGTCAACGTTCTGATTGGTCAGGCCCGCCAAGGTTCTGATTGGTCAGGTCCGTCAACGTTCTGATTGGTCAGACCCGTCAACGCTCTGATTGGTCAGACCCGTCAACGCTCTGATTGGTCAGACCCGTCAATGCTCTGATTGGTCAGACCCGTCAACGCTCTGATTGGTCAGACCCGTCAACGCTCTGACTGGTCAGACCCGTCAACGCTCTGATTGGTCAGACCCGTCAACAAAGTGATTGGTCAAGCTTCACGTGACACATGGCTATAAACACATTATAAACACATATCGATGACAAAATGTATCAAAGGCGCCGCTACCTTCACACAGGGTGTGATTTTTCATGACAAAGATGAGACTGTGACGAGCTAAACATAGCTCTTTTGACGTATATTGTTTTGGTAGACAAGATGAGATGGGACAAGAACGTAGACCACCCAATGCATCAAATGCCAAACATATTTTAATGACCCTATACGGGACTTCAGTGTGTTTCTATGGGGGATTAGTGGCCAATCACAGGGAGGGTTCCAGCCTAGGAAAATGTATTTGCCAGGTTAACTGCGGACACACACACACACACACACACACACACACACACACACACACACACACACACACACACACACACACACACACACACACACAAATATCTCCGACTGCCTGGCAGAAATAATGATAGACCAATTCAAATATCCCTCTCCCCAAAATAATGATTAAAGTTTTAGGTAATTATAGATAAT
>NC_139960.1:29025021-29162521 GCF_963454915.1 Gymnoscopelus microlampas
GTTTGTAGACTACAGCTCATCAGCATTCAACACCATAATAAAGACAACACCCAACTCAGAGATCTAGGACTCAACCCCAGCCAGTTCAGCTGGATCCTGGACTTCCTGTCAGGCAGACGCCAGGTGGTGAGGATGGTATCCAACACCTCTGCCCCTCTGTCCCTCAAAACAGGACACCCCTGTCACGGTGCTATGAAATAACTTTGTACAGTTACTAATTATTAAAATCATCATAAGGAGAAACAAACTACTGCGTTAGCATTATGTTGCTATGTTGCTTGCTATGCTCTTACACATACAGGGTGACAATATAAAAGTTTCTGTCCAACTGGCTTACATAACATTGGGTATAGTTTCACACAGTTTCATCATAATAATATGTGTAGCCTGCAGCAAAATGATCACAGCACATTATTGATTTGGTTAACTTTCATTGAGGTGACATCAAAAGGTTTTCTGTGATTGTATTGCCTAGGTCCTGAGTTAAGTTCAGTCAGACAACTCTTGGATTGAATTAGACATCTCACCTAAACTGGCCTGGCATTGGCCGGACTGATAGCATGGATTCACTCACATACATTCCAAGTGTGAGTGGATCCGCATTGTCGGTCTGGTTAGTGCCAGGCTAACCCTAACCCCTAATTAGCACCGTCTCTAACCCCCAAGAGACAGTGGGGGCAGTAGTATGCCACTTTGACACAGGCCTGTCTGACCAGCCTCGGTCGGGTCGCCTGGAGGAGGGTGTCCGTTGCAAGACCGAAACACCCAGTGACTCCAGGAAACAACACTGATGATGTGTCCAAGTTTGTGCATCAGTTGATGTTTCATTAACTGAAAACTCTGGGAGTGGGAGTACCAGTAACAGACTGGGCGACGACCACGAAGAGTGTGGTCACATCTGAAGAGACAAAGGACGGCCGGAGAGACGGCGACCCGGGGTGGAGTGGGTTGGCAGCCCAAACCTCATCTTCCGCGAGGAAGAACCGAAAGCTACAGACTGCGGTAAAACCTGCAAGGAGGGTTTAATCCATCAAGGCAGAATGAGATGTTTCTGACCAGCAGCAACGACGACGCAACGCACAGAAGAATGCTCACTTCTGGTCAGACGAAGGCGGAGCCAGGCCCGGGGGCAACACACAGTGCCTAGAGCCTCCTAGTGTCGCCAACACCTGCTGCAACATCTCACCTAACCTGGCCTGGCACTAGCTGGACTCAGGGCCGCTTCTCCCTACACACACACTACGCAGGTTGCGTGGGGCCCCGCCTACCCGCCGATCAAAGAGGCCCCCTCTCCGCCCCCTCCCTTCAGCAGAAAATAACGTGCATTACTGCGTTCACATCAGCGCAGGCTGCGCAGCGCAATTGTCACCCTAAAACCGAAATAAAGTAACAAAAAAAGTAACTTTATCCGCGGGAAACCCGAAAAAAAATCGCGCGCGTGCATGTGTCCTGTATCCTGCGTAGAGCCCCTGTGGAGTCTAAAGCGGCACTGGCTGGACTGATAGCGTGGATTCACTCACAAAGTGCCATGTGTGAGTGGATCAGCGTTGTCGGTCTGGCTAGTGCCAGGCTAACCCTAACCCCTAATTAGCACTGTCTCTAACCCCCAAGAGACAGTGTGGGCAGGAGCATGCCACTTGGACACAGGCCGGGGTCTGACCAGCCTCGGTCGGGTCGCCTGGAGTATGGTGTCTGTTGCAAGACCCGAAACACCCAGTGACTCAACAACACTGATGATGTGTCCAAGTTTTGAGCATCAGTTGATGTTTTATTAACAGAATATATTTGTATTGAGCATAATTGAGCATAGCTATCTGAAGCATAGTTTGGCGTCAGGGCTCTCTCTCTATTCATTCCCTGTAAGCATGAACATTTTAGTTAAGTCATATGCCAAATATAATTACAAGGAATGATGCTGGGGAGGCGGTGGGATTGCGACACTTCATGGGCAGCAGCAGACAGCTAGGCAACGGACAGCAGAGAGGCAGCAACAGCAGGGGGGAATGTCCAAAGCTGTAGGCTATAAGAGACGTTTAGATACCACGCTGACATTTTGTATATTGTGTGATACCCTTTACTGAGTCTTTCAATATACTGTATGCCTAGAATTGTGCCAAGGAGGTCGTATGGTTACTTTGTTCCATTTAATGAATTAATAAATTGTGCATAAAGATAAGTCTCATATTTCAATTCCTTTTTTTCCCTTTTGCATTGGGGGGGTTGCTGAAGTGGGGATTCACCTAGTGCATCACACACACTAGAATGGGCCCTGGGGAATACTAGTACTGTAAAAAAGGATTTTATGTAATCATTTTCAAGGGCTATGTATAGTAATGTGTAGAGGCTGTGTATAATAAAAATCACACCCAGTGTGAAGTGGGCGGTGTGTGGTCATCACAACATGACTCACTTTAAAAAAAGGATAAATGACTTTTTTCCATACTGCTATTCATAGGGCTGCACATGTGTCATGTGTTTCGCTAGCCAATCACAGTCCTGAATTTGCAAAGTCAGCCAATCACATTACAGTTAGTGGTGATGACACTAGCTGTAATGTGATTGGCTGACTTTGCAAAAGTATCGATTTGCATTAACAATGGAAGGGTTAGGGGGTATACAAATCTTTTGGTCGGTGTCCAAAACTCACTTATAGGGGGCGGCTACACCGCCCCAAAAAATGATACAGTGTGTCTTTGTATTTTATGCAAAATACTCCATCAGCGCAATTTGCCTCTCCTCAAGAAAACTGTCACAGGTGGTTGGAGAGATGCTCCAATCACCATCCCCTTCCTCTATAGAGATTTTGTTGAGAGGTCTTCATTTCTTTGCTAACCCTGTACTTGTGCTTGTACTATAATTGTGGAATAATTATGTGGATTCTGCGATTAGCGATTACTGATGATTTGACCCATATTTTGTCAACAGGTGCAACATTTTCTAATCAATTTGAAAAACTTTGAAACAAGTTTCTACATATATGGGGCAGTGTGTGTGCGTATAGGGCAGCCTATGCACGCACGCACACACGCGCACACACAAAAAAAAAAACTGTAAATATATATTGATTGATTGTGGCTTGTGGGTCACACCTGTCTCTCCTGCACTGCTGGTGGCAATCCTCTTGAGGGTGCCAAGTGCTTTGGAGGAGAGAGAGGGTTGTTGGTCGGTGCTTTATGAGTAATGTATTTATTTAAAATGTCATTGGATTGAAGCTTCACCCCAAATGTTTGAGTTTAATTGTATTGGTGCGGCCTCATCCTTCTCAACATTATTACCTGCCGTGGTCAGCACCTCATCAAAACAGGGGTGCGCTCCCTCCTTTGGGGTCGCCTGAGTTAATTGTAAAACATCTTTAGGAATGTTTAGGTTACTCGTTATGCTATGGGGAATATATGGAAGAGCTAATTATTGCTAATTGGTTTTGTGTCCAGTGGTAGGATCCAATCCCTGTTTGGGAGGCTGCAGGTACATACAGTTAGTTAGACTTTGGCTGAAACACAGGTAACAGCCCGGAGGCCCTTGTGGAAGGGTATATAGCCTGCTAGGGTTATTAACCATTTGGGTTGTTTTGTTTCCTTCGTGTTTGCCTTTAAGTATTAATTTTTGCAAGTCTTCATTTTTGTTAAGTTATTTTCTGCCTTGGCTAGCACTGTACATACTTGTGCACAAGACTGTGGGTGTTCTGTTTGGGAGAAAAATAAATACTGTACATCTAAAAGTGCATTTGTGGATTCTTGTCTGTTTGGAGCATTGACACTTTTTATTTAACCATGTATGCCCTATTAAAAGAAGCCAATTTACAAGATCACAACGCATCACAATGCAATGTGTTGTGAGCTTGTACATCTACTATAAAAATGAATGAATAAATAAATCTCCTATAATGACTTGCCCAAAATAGGGATGCCAGTTTGAAAGTGGTTAAACATCGAGACACATGAGCTGCATAAATGCTGATACCAAAGTAATCAAGAAAGGTTAATAATGGCCAATATATCGGCCAAACCAATATATGCTGGAGATCCCAACACCCCATGTCTCCACATTATCTGGCACTGTAAATATGTTTCCATAAATGTGTTGTAAGTCATAGTTGCCCAGGAGCATATGGTAGATGTCTTTTTTTTTCATCGTGGAAATTACACATAATGACTCTATAATCGCCGACAATAACATCTCTCAAAAACATTATCTCACCGCTCATCTCATACACTATGAATTCTGATCTATATGTTCAGTTTTTTTTCTCCCCCTCCCCATCACCCGTGGATGGGTAATGTTTTTCTCTCACAGCAGTAGGCTATGTTACATATTGAGAAAATCATGCGCGCTGACAAGCCAGCGTTTCAGATTCTCATAACTCACTGCATATTATCTTGTCTCCCATCTTGCACTGCTGGGCAGTGTCATTTGTGGAATCTGAATCATTCACGCGAGGAGGAGTGTCTTCGGGGGAGGGATTCATAATTGCCACAATCACGGATCATTCAAGGGCCACCACTGTGCCGGGATCAATGGGAAGACCATTCGGTGTGACAATGAACCAGAGAAAGTATGGATTTTACTCAGTGATGCGACGTGCCCACAATGTGCCCACTTCTTCATATGCCACCGTGTGTGTGTGTGTGTGTGTGTGTGTGTGTGTGTGTGTGTGTGTGTGCGTGCGTGTGCGTGTGCGCGTGTGTGTAGATTCCTTTTTCCTTATTTTTTTCTGTAATTTGACCAATGACAGCCAGGAAGGACCACACAAGTGGATGACATAAAGTACACCACAATAGAAAGTCTCAAGCTTTATTGTGTAAATCAATCAATTAATGTAGTAATTCATGTGTCAGATTGTAACCCATCACAACCTCCAACATGTTGTTTACTTTTTATTTATGTCTGTTCACAAAGGACAAGACCCATTTCCGAACGACCAGAGAGCACCCAGGGTGCACTCCAGTGCTCTCAGGACCTTTTTCCGAATGAACCAATTGAGGCAAAGTAGGCATGAACCATGCTCGCAGGATCATTATCTTTGCTTCGCCCGACAAGGAAAATTGTGCATCGTTGAAAGCCTGGCATTTTGGTTCATGTGGAAGATGTACAGCAGTATTAATTGACCTGACTGGCACCTGTGTGTGTGTTGCTCGCTATAGCATGAGATGGTGGCACAGCTCTCCAATGAGTTGAATGGTAAGTGTGTGTGTGTGTGTGTGTGTGTGTGTGTGTGTGTGTGTGTGTGTGTGTGTGTGTGTGTGTGTGTGTGTGTGTGCGTGTGCGTGTGCGTGTGTTTGTATGTGTGCGTGTGTGAGTCAGCAGCTGGCTATAGCTTACAGCTGGTTCCTCTTCCATCAGCCCTTTCTTTCCCTTTCTTTTTTTCTGTCTGCTCCCCCCTCGCATTTCTAAATTGCCGGTCTCTCAATTCCTGTCACCTCGCTCATGCGTTCATTTGCCGCTCGGTAGGCTACAGTGTGTGGTCACGCGCGGCCACACACTGTGCGCGTACGTGTACACACACACACTGTTCCACTCGAGAGGTTAGCACTCAGACCTGATCCCAGGAGTGCTGCCCTAAAAAGAGACCACCCCCCCCCCCCCCCCCCCCCATCTACTGTAAGTGCTAGAGTAGCTGTTGTTGGACTATCTGAAGTGGCAAAAAGCGTAGCGGCAGCGAACGAGCGGAGGCGGTAGAAGTGCATGGAAAAAATGGGCACTCCGGTGGCCATACCAAAGTGGCTGAGCGAGAGTACAGGCTTATTTCTGAGAGAAGAAATACTGTAAAAAGGACGACCCCACAACGCAGGGGGGGTGCTGTGTTAACGTCTTGCCTCGCCGTGTTGTGGCAGTGTGTGATATACATGTATGTAGGGGTTGAATGAGTGTCAAGTCCATATAGTCAAGTTGTTTGGAGCAGTGGTTCTCAAAGTGAGAACCTACTGTTCCAAAAAACTTGACCCCATGGTTCCCAGCTAAATTAGCTCATATAGCATCAAAATCAGTTGAACCACTTTAATCCTACGTAAATACACTATTTGAAAATGTGTAAATAAGAGCTATTTGAAAGCTATTCTTGAAAAAAAAACTTGCAAATAAAAGTGATTATTTTTGAATATTTTTTAAATATTGTAAGATATATACAATAGATGTAGATTTAGATACAATAGATTTGGGGTCCTGATTTTTTTTAAAGAACCAACTGGTTTGGAAGAGCGCATTTGGAAAACAAACGCCTGCTACTGTCCTCTCTCTATCTCTCTGTTTGTCAACTTGTTTTCTTAATGTATTCTCTATACAGCATGTTCTCTCTCTCAGGGCGATGAGTTTCTACAAGCCCCTCGGGGCTGTCTTCATGTCAGCCGTGTAATTTCTGTCCCCCCCCCCCCCTCCCACCCCCTTTTTCACCCCGGCTCGGTATGCGCGCAAGTATTACGCCCCGCATGCAGGGGAAACCTAAACATCTGTCTCCTAGTAAATGATTTTGCCTCCCTGCTGTACATCTCAAAAGAATCCTCTCCCTGCCCGACATAGCAGCATTCTGCATCTGCATCAGACCCCTCCAGGGGCCAGGGGGCAGTGAGCTGGGATAATTGGGTTTGATTTAACCTTTTAAGACCGGGAACGCATCCGTTTCATTTCCGATTTATTTGGCTATTCAAAAATAGCAGATATACAAGCTCACAGCGCGGCACCGAGTGCCGCGCTATGAGCTTGTAGATCTGCTATTTTTGAAAATTCGTGAAAATGCTTGCAAATCTTTGAATATATATATTTTAAAGTTAACTTTTTTTACTCAAATCTTTGCTTCTGGGGGATTCTACAAATGTCTTCTAAATCCTAACAGTTTTTTTTTAAACTTATGTTGCTATAATATCAGTGGTTCTTAAACATTTTCATGTCAAGGACCCCCAAAATTATATGTATTTGGCCGCGGACCCCCATCTCAAAATACCTTGTTCCAGGGACCGCCCAGTAGCAAATATTTGAGTCACAAATGTGCGCTTTAAATATATATATATATATACACTCAAAGATTCGCACACATTTTCACGATTTAAAAAAAATAGCAGATCTACAAGCTTGTAGCGCGGCTTGTACAGTATATCTGCTATTTTTGAATAGCCTAAAATAATGCTTTTTTAGCTCAAATCAAAAAGTGACACAGATGCGTTCCAGGTCTTAATGGGTTAATGCAGTCGTGTATCCAATGCAGCTGTCGCGCTAAGAGAGGCATGTGTGTACATACAAGCAGCTACTGTACCTCTGGTGTGAATGTGTTAACCCGCGGCACGCGGTGGAACGCCAAGCTAGTATTTTGTGTTGCTTGATGCTACAATTGCTTAAAAGATTTATTTTGGAGCTTTTATGCCTTTTATTGGCAGGGGAGTAGGCTGATAGGAAATGTGAAGGAGAGAGATGGGGAGTGACATGGAGCAAAGGCTGTCGAGATCGGGACTCGAACCAGCGACGCGCTGTCAGGCCACACTGAGCCTATACTGTAGGTGCCTGGACCGCTACGCCAGCAGTCCAGGCCTTGATGCTACGATTTCAATTTACAATTTAAGCATTTAGCAGACGGTCTTATCCACATGTGACTTACAAAGAACGGAATAAGTAGCATGAACCCTAGTGAACAAACGGCATACATTATATTAGTATCCTATGTTACAATTGAGAAAAGTCAGCACTTCCTGTCCCTGGACCACCCCCTGTCCCTGAAGCCACCCCCCTGAAGCCATTACATTGTTTCAGTATCAACACAACAACAACATAGGCCTATCACATGTCACTACAACACTAGCCACAACGTGCACACAACATTTACACATTGTTTTCGCCACTTTCCATTGCTCTCTTTACATTTGCCTCTCTGTAGCATAATTATTATCCTCCAACAATATTTTTAAAAACAAGCGGACCATCATGGCTCTGGTGTTGCCAAATCATGTGCGAGAAACAAGCACCAGTGTTGCAATGAACGTTTACACGCTCTACTGTCTCTGTCTCTGTGCGGGCCAGGCTACTAGACGGGAGGGCCGCGTAGCGGCCCGAACCTCTACATACAGTGGGTGACCATTGACTTTGTCGTTTTTTTTCATTCTTCTCATGCGTTTCATGCAGGGCATGTATGATTTCCACTCTGTGCCACTAGGGGCAGCAGCGGTCTACTGCCTACAGCCCACAGCAGACAGCAAGAATATATTTGTTACTAGTTACTGTATATCCTCTCCAAACTGTACATACATTACTTTACACTTTTGTATTATGTTTTGACACTTGCTTTGGAAAATGTAAACGTATGTTTTATCATGCCAATAGCTCATTTGAATAGCAAAATTGTTTGTTTTGGGGTTTTTAGGCACTGTTTTTCCTAGAAAGACAGAGAAAGATCCTGTATGTTGCTTACAGTACAAGATGTGACATTTATATTAAGCAAAATATTAAGCAAATAAAGTTAGATAGCATGATGCTGCGCTTAACATTAGTTTAATTTTAACGTCTTAATTGATAAAACGAGACGGGAAAATAAACGTATTTTTTTCTCTTGCCAATAGATTGGGTTTTCTGTTCAGCGTCGGGCAGTCAGGAACGCATCTCTGTCATTTTAGAAATGTTCAGACACACATTGGTTTCTGTCTGTCTGTCTCAAAAGTCTGTGGAGAGAGAGAGAGAGACAGACAGACAGACAGACGTCTTATATGTTTTTTTTTTCTCGCATCAATTGTTGTGTAGTAATATTCCAACATTTTCCTGTATAAATGAAACAGTCCAGCTAGTGTAGCGGTTAAAACTGATGTCCGGTGATTTTTCGACCCGTGTTCGAATCCCACGCGATGAGCATACAAATTATTCATTCTCGTCTATTAGTTTGTATAGACCAATTATTTGTTTACTAACATTGAGCCTGGACGCACAGGTGATTGTTTCACGCAATCAATTCCCAACCTGTTTCGGGGTGCACTGGTTTCAGCACACCCCAACCCCCTCTTGTGTGTGTTGGCTAGTGAGACGCGTCCTAACGAGACCTGATATAATGGGTTTCGTTGCGCGCATACTGGCTGCACGCAGCCAGTATGACGTCGTCTGTTAAGGGGTCTATTGGCCAGTGCGTTATATATATATAATGTATGTATAATGGATTAATATATTCATAAAACCAACAGACAGACTTTTATTTTAAAACATAGCAGATCTACAAGCTCGCAAAGCATCATGGTGCAACACTTTGTGAGCTTGTAGATCGGCTATTTCCACTACTACTTTATGGGACACTGCTCTCTCTCTCTCTCTCTCTCTCTCTTTAGTTTGATGAACATTGAACCTCATAATAACATCACTCCGTTCGCGACTGCATACAGAACGTGTGTCGGCTCTGATGTTTATTAGACAGCATGGACCTCCGCTCAGGTCCTGGAATCCAGAGCCTTATGTCAAGACTTGGCTGCGAGCACATCGCACGGCAGAAAGCACAAAAACCAAAGTGGCACAGCCTGTCATGTCAGATAACCCCGAGCCACTTTGGCAGTTTTTATAAGACAGGGGTTATTGGCGTCTTTTTGGTTTGTTTTATTTTATTTCCTCGTTTATAATTATTTCCTCCTCAATATTGTTTAAGAATTAATGTGCTATCCATGACATGCTGTCACCAGTTTACCAGTTCACTGTCTGTTATTTAATGATGATCGAATATTGGCTAAATGTTTACAATTTCTTCTGTCCAAACAATGAAAAGCACTTAGAAAAGGCAAGTGAGTCTCTCTTTAATTAAGCATGATGAGCCATGTGTTTTCCACAAAACAATTGAATATCATTGAATATAATGGCACCCTTGTCATACTACTATGTTATTATAGCTTTCAGTTGGCCACCACAGGCACAGACAGTGCGTTTTAGCGCAGCGCGGCCTGGCGCAGCGCGGCGGAGTGGTTGCGTGCGGGGGGTCGGGGGGCTTTCGTGGGAGGGGGGGACGGGTGGATCAGAGCTTAACCCTAAAACCGAAATAAAGTAACAAAAAAAACTCCAATCCGCTCAAGAACCGCGCTCCCCCACTTCCAAAATTAGCACTAGCCTACAACACTGGCCCAGTCTCTTGCCAAACCGGTTATGTTAATGTATGCAGCCTATTCCAAATAAGCCAAGTGAGGAACTCTGCTATCAGGTTCCCCCTCCCCCCTACAGTACCTCTGTAGGCCTATCTCTTCTATCAAAGTATTTGTTCAGATACAAATTCAGAGCGGCCAATTTTGATATTTTTAATGCGCCTACATGAAGTTAGAGGGATGGGCAGAAATGGTGTAGGGTGTAGGCTATTTTCAACTGTTAATGGGTTTTTCTTTCTTCACAAATGAATTCTACTTTGTTGTACAACAGTGTCCCATAAAAGCTCACAAAGTGTTGCATCATGATTTGAATTCCGACTGAAAACGCCACCCTTGCGTCTCCGTGTGTACAACCAAATACGCATCTTTCCTGCACCGATGACGCTTGGGGCTTTTACAGCGCTGCTCCTACACTACCACGCACCGTCAGCAACAAGTGGACATGGAGTAAATGTACTTAGTTACTTTCCGCTTAGTTACTTTCACGTGCATATAAATGAGCCACGCGGTTTTATAAGAATGAAAACAAACGCCTCGCTGTTGGCCATGGATCACATGACGGTCGTCTGTTACGGTCATGGATGAACTCAAAATGTTACTTGAGTTCAATCAAAGTAAAAGTACAAAAGTATTGGCAAATATACTTAAAGTACTGAAATATTTGAAAATAGCTGATCTACAAGCTCACAATGCGTCGCAATGCGTTGTGAGCTTGTAGATCGGCCATTTTCAAATAGACTATGTGAAATAGGGCAAATAATGTATGTTTTATAATGTAATGATTTATATCTGCAAAGTAACTAGTAACTAAAGCGTTCAAATAATGGTAGTGGAGTAAAAGTACAATATTTTCCTCTGAGATGTAGTGGAGTAGAAGTAAAAGTAATTTCATCATGATTTGTGTGCATGGGGAACTCATTTGAAACAAGCTCTGTGCTTTTATGAGTCTTCCAGTTTAGTAGACCTTGTATTGTGAATTTGTACTTCCATGTACTGTTGTTCTCATGTCTTACTAAATAAAGTACATCAATCAATCAATCAAAAATAGCAGATCAGCATGCTTATAGCGTGGGATTCGAACCCGGGTCGTAAAATCACGCGACATCAGTTTTAACCGCTACACTAACTAAATTATTTCATTTACAGAGGAAAGAGGTATAATGATACTATACAGAAATTGATGCGAGAAAAAAAAACATATAAGACGTCTGTCTGTCTGTCTGTCTCTCTCTCTCTCTCTCTCTCTCTCTCCACGGACTTTTGAGACAGACAGACAGACAGACAGACAGACAGACAGACAGACAGACAGACAGAAACCAATGTGTGTCTGAACATTTCTAAAATGACAGAGATGCGTTCCTGACTGCCCGACGCTGAACAGAAAACCCAATTTAAACGCTCTAAGCACACATAATTATTGCTAGTTATTATTATTATTATTATTATTATTAATATAAGACATCTATCTGTCTGTCTGTCTGTCTGTCTGTCTGTCTGTCTGTCTGTCTGTATGTCTGTCTGTCTGTCTCTCTGTCACAAAAAAAGTGACTCCAAAGCGGCACCTTGTGGTAGTATTTGGAACTTAAATTTACTGCAAAGCGGGTGAGGCAAATGAGTGAAGTGATTCTCTTATGAAAAGCGACAAAGTCAATGGTCACCCACTGTATAATAAATGGTCAAGTACGATACAATAATGCTTTATTATCAGTTTTCACTTAAATTTGTCTTGCGACACAACAGCCCCGCACCATATGCAGCCATAGACTGCAAAGACAATAATTTACCACATGAACCCTAGTGTCCCTTTTCTGGGCATGTTATATAATAGACTAGGCGAACATTCAGTGAATATACTGCAGCCGATCTACAAGCTTACAACGTCTTGCAAAATGATGCATTGGGAGCTTGTAGATAGACTGTTTTCAGATTTAGTGTCAACAAGTGGTTAACTTGTAGATCTGCTATTTTCAGAGCGCAAAACCCAAGCGCAAAATAAAACATAAAATGACTTGTCTTTTAGTTCTACTGGATCTCCTCTCCACTAGTCCCTCACTAACATTTTAGTCTAATTTGTATTAGACTCTCAGTTTTGTAGAAGACCAGTCGTTTTTATTTAGTTTTCGTCAGTGAAAAAATCTAGTCGACGACCATTTTTCGTCATAGTTTTAGTCGACAAAATCAACTCTGATACCAGGTATACACCTGTCTAAACAACATGCTATCTAAATAACATACTTAGCATTCGTGGTAAAGCAAACAGTATGTCAAAACAACATAAATAGCATGTGAACAACTAACCAATACACATCTGCATAGTATAACTACATCCCATAATTCCACAGCTCAGGAGCCAGGAGGAATAACAGTCTAGGGAATGGAGTGTTTGGCCATGGAGTTGGGGTAGCACTTCGAGCTAAAATGCAAGTCCTAAGAAGATACAGCCTTGACTTTTGTTCTGGCCCAAGAGAGTATGATGCGCTGCGCCATATTTCAACCAGACACTTCAACACATCTCTACAGTGGCCCACTTGTTACTGACAAGTTGGCATAGCAAAACACGCCTCGTGTTCAATTTAAGTTTTCAGAGTGTGCTCAAAAAAAGTTTTCACTTGTGAACTGTCCCTCTCCCAAATAAATCCCTCCTCATCAGCATGCAGGGCACGCTTTAGCTAATCATTTAATGAATCACTGGGAAGTACATTACTGTTTCCGCAGCCAAATACTGGGAATATGCAACATGGTTTTGATTTCAGCAGAAAGGGAGCAGCTTGTCAGCAAGAATAATGTCATCCTCTAGCATCCGCTGGCATCTAAAACCATTAGGAAGAAGAAGCCCATCTGCCTTTGTCCCCGGCGAGCTGCCATACTTAAAAATACAGTACATGTCTCAGAGGCTGTGTCCTGTCATGTTGAGGCAGATAGCAACATCACCGCCCGATGCGAAGTAACACGGCGACTTCGTGCACGTAAACACACACACAGATTCACATTCATTTGCGGCGGTGCCTCCGCGTGAAGTTTCTGTCTTGTACATGCACACATGCACATTCACATGGGTTAATGTGGAAGACACTTGCACATTAACCCATGTCATGATGCTTGATGTGGTGATTTTTGCGTAATGCACATTCTTGTGTGTGTGTATGGATGCAGTCCTGAACAATAAGCATGTGAAGGCATATACAAACATGCCTACGTGAATAAACATGATGTATATATAGTGTCTCACACACGCTCGCACGCACGCACACACACACACCCACACACGCACACGCACACGCACACACACACACACAGAGTTTACCAAACATACTCCCAGTTGGACAGCTTAATCCCGGCTTGCCCTTGTAAATCAATTCTCTGGCGGAAATTCAATTTCATATTCTGGGTTTTTTGATCGGTCCAGGTGTCCCAGCACACAAAACACCTCCGTTCCCTCCTCAGATCACCAAACAGACACATTAATCACACAGTAACCTTTCAGCAGACGAACGAGCAGAGGACACACTGTGGCTTCAGTTGTCCCTCGGCGCAACCTCTCGCGCGCGCGTGTGTGTGTGTGTGTCAACTGCAATCCTTGGTCTGCATCGCCAGTGGTGGAAAGTAACAAAGTACACTTATTATTTTTGGGATACTTTATCCATCTATTCCAAGACATCTCGGAGGCAAATATAGAATTGAATAACATTATTAATATGAAACACTGATTGATTCAAGACTAAAACAGTCATGGATCAAAAAATAAGTAAAACAAAATAGACAAAAGACTTGAAGTCTGACCTTGCCATCTGTACTTTGACTGGCAAGGTTAGCATAATGTTTGAACTATGAACAGATCACCAGGAATATGAGCATACATCATCCATGAAATGGAAATTATATGGAAATGGATACATTTAACTGATGGTGTGTTATTATAGTTTCAGCTATCCAGCCGCATAACAAGTGATTACAATCAGACCCACCTTTACCAGTGGCATCAATTAAAGTGACGAGCACATTAATGCATTCCTAATTACAATCCAATAATATGATTGTGAAATTGGTAATTCGGCATAATGGTTAATTTGATGTTTGGTACTGTCAAAAAAACATTGAGCAAAAAAAAAAGAGCTTGTGATTAAAATAATAATTACTACATTTGATCCATTGGGACAAATGTTCTTCTTCCACTTCCTGAAATGTAACGGTTTTGGGCATACAAGGTTTCTGCCCGACGACAGCGATGAAATGTTATTAATATTTACCGCTGGGGCTTACATTTCATGCCGCGTGAGGAGATGCAATCTTCCTCACGGCTTGTCAAAGCTCTATGCTGTATGTGGCGGAGCTCACAGTTCCATTTGATTTCTTGCCTATTTAGACAACAAAGTGGCTTAATTAGACGAGAATATTCAATCTCTTCAGTTGCCAAGGTGAGCCTGCAATAAAAAGAACAAAACATAAAAAGGCAACAATAATGAATTAAGTTTTGCCCGCTCACACTTTTACATGGGCTACTTTTAATGAGTCTAAGCCGCAGCTCTAGGTGAACTAGATCTCCTTCCTAATTAATAGAAACATAAATACTCCATTATTTTGATGGGGTGGCTCCTAAGAGGCAAACCTCCTAACAGGGTCCGTGTGAGCCAGCCAGAGTACTGCATGGGGAGGTGAATAACAGCCGTGTATGTGTGTGTGTGCGTGTGCGTGTGCGTGTGTATGTGCGTGCATGCGCGTGTGTGTGCTTTTATGCTTCATGCTTTTATCTCAACCCGACTCGACTACTGTAATGCACTTTATGTCGGCGTTGGCCAAGCCTGCTTGTCACGACTACAGTTAGTCAAAACGTGGCCGCTCGCCTCTTAACAGGGGCACGGAAGTATGCTCACATCTCATATGCAAAGAAATATAGCTGGTCGCAACAACAGCTTATCACAGATGATGTGCACGTTTTAGTTATGCATGGAGTAATAGGTGGTCACATTCAATATTCAGTATTGTGTAGGTAGGCTATAGTAAAAGCTGATTTCAAACCAGTTAAGACCTGCTAATTGTAATAAAATAATGTACTTTGGCAACTTGAGGTGACAAACACCTATTGGGCAATGATGTATTGTGTTTATTTATTATGTGGTAAAGATTAATGCTCCTGGCAAATTCTGATTTAAATAAATGATGTTTTGAGAAATGGGATCACACTTCTGCTCAAGGACTATGCAATCTGAGTGCAATGCAATGAGCTACTGTATCAGGGATCAAGTTATGATGATGGCACACAGCACACTAGCAGAGAAACCGTCAGTCATGATTCGTCTTAACTGTGTTCTAATTACGTTAAAGCAATACTGTAATACAGGGGTCTTCAACGTTTTCAGGCCAGGGACCCCTTAGCTGAGAGAGAGATGAAGCAGGGACCCCCTCTATATTACTATTGTTTTTAAATTAGTTCTGCTCTTTTTTTCCTCTACACCTATACCTCTTTGCCAAAAATAGCAGATCTACAAGCTCAGCGCGAGGCGTTGTGAGCTTGTAGATCTGCTATTTTTGGCTAAAGTTCTCCTCAGAAAAGGAATGTTAGGGTTCAAGTGGTTAATGGAAAAAAAATCCTATCACATAAAGATTTGGGGGACCCCCTGTAATAACTCTGAGGACCCCCTGTTGAAGACCCCTGCTGTAATACATTAAATCAGAGTGTCCAAATGTAAGTTATTGGAGTTACAGATGGATGAAGTGACCCAATTTGTTTTTCCTTTTTTTTATGTGGCACAACTTGTATGTATTATGAACATTTAAACAGATACAAAGTAGCCTACATTGAATCAGATATTTTCTGTTCCGTTTTTAGTTCAGTTTGGACCACATTAATATGTGGAAATGAATCCGATGGGATCTGCTTATGTGACTTTAATCTAAACACAATTTTCGGGTCCTCGGCATTCAAAATAAGACCTTCAATTTATTTGGAGTCTTTGAACCCCATTTCAACTCCCTGAGCTAGAAATCTTCAAGGTATAAAGGTAAGCAGCCATGCAAGAATATCTCTATTCAAAGTTTGAACTCTGCAAACAACAAGCTGCTAACTCTGGGTCATTTCCGTATAGCCAATGCAGTTGGATATTATCATAACCCACATTTGCCATGCACTGTCCCAGGTGATATGCTGTCAGCACACAGATTTAAAAAAAACCATACAGATACAAGTTTCTCCATCCAAAACGAAGACATCCAGTGCACTAAACTAAACTGGTGTTTTTTTCCCTGCCAAAGCCAATTTCCCCAACATTATGGAGCCATAGATATTTTATAGAAATGGTGTGTATTTTATGACAAGCAGCCTTTTTTCATTTCATTTTATATCCTGCCATCTTTTTAATGCATTTATGAGCAATAGTCCTCCAAATAATACTTTTTCTCTCAGTTAGAGTTGCATTATATACCTCCAAAGAAATATCCATGCTTCAGAAATTAGTATTATTAAACACATAACCTGGGCATGTCATAATAGGCGAATATACTGCAAAAAAGCAGGTCTACAAGTTCACAACACACGTTGTGAGATTGTAGATCAGCTATTTTCAGTGAAGAGATTTGGTGAAGAGGGAAACAAGAAGGGGCAAAAGTATAGGCATGCAGTGTTTTAGCCTCGCTAGTGGCAGGGGTCTAAGGGTGGCGATGTTAGGTGGTCAGTCTGTCCTATAGGGTTGGGGTTGATAGGATTGGGGTTGGGGTTACGGCTGAGGGAACATAGACACTTCCCTGTCCATCCATCACTATCCCAATCAATCAAAACAAAACAAGTATTATAGCTGGAATGCATGGGATTTACTATGCACCTTTGTAAGGTTATTGTGTTATTGTTGTTATTTTGGTGACCCAATGCCCTTTCTTATAGTGCAACTATTATGCCAACTTGCGTCCACTTGCACACAGCATATTTGAATCTAATAGCCATGGCACTCTCGCTCAGATTAAATAGAACCATTTGCATGATCCCATGACCTTTCTTCTAGCGCCATCCTCAGGCCAAAATGTTAGCTTTGCTAAGATATTTCATAAACTAATAGGCAGATTGCACGATGAAGACTACAGTTTTGGAGCAGCAGATTGGCATGAAGTGTATGGCGGATGGGTGAAATGTCAATTTCCAGAGGCGAAGTGTCATGTTTTTCAGTGCCTGCCTGTTTGGTATTTTGGTGACTCCCTTGTGCCAGTGTGACAGGAGAGGTGCCAGTAGGGCGTACGTTGGACCAGGACCAGGTCTACGACTTATAATGAGCCACCCGCTTGTCCATTGCTGTTTTTGGAACACTGTAGTTGGTGGAGGCATACCCATAAATACAAGTGAAAGTTGCTCAATCAAAGTTGTACTTGCAGAAGAACTGGAGTACTTGCTTTTAATGTAGTACATGCTTTAAAAAATATTGTATTAAAGTATTAAAAAGTAAATTACAAAGTACATGTTCTTTTTAATAGCAACGCTGTATTGAAATATAGACATTTTCCAGAAAAAATAAATGTACACAAATTATCAATCATAGTGAAAATATGTACCTTTTCTCTTCTAGAAATGTGGTGGAGTTAAAAGTACAATATTTGTCTTTAAACTGTTACTGATACTGCTTTGTTACTGTCCACCAGTGGAGGCCATACATTTCCCCACCTTGTAAAATTCCTATCTTGCCATCCTGAATGTGGACAGTGCAGGGGGTGATGCACACGGAAATCACTTTGCTAATTTGTTAGCCACCGGCAGCAAATGTTGTATTTGCCCCGTCCGCTTGTGTAGAATAGAAGTGAACGGGAGGCAAATATTCAATTCCCCCTTGTAAAGACTCTGCCTTTGCTCTGCAGCGCGTTTTTGCGAAGCAATCTACCACCGTCCCGCTGTCGCCCAAATTCAGTCACATACTCACGCTGAGCTACTTCACACCAAAGGCGTAATTACCTAATTAGGAACCATCCAAGTTTTAAAAGTCAGAGTTGTAAAGTTTCACTTGTCACAGCCAACAATGGAGCGGCGTTCCATTCCAAAATGAGATATCTGCCATGTGAATAGTTTAGCATGCGAGGCTGCAAGATGAAAGAGCATTTGAAATGATATGGTAACTCCAGTCCACAGCCTGCCAGTAGACCTGTGATAGCACATTCACACACCTTCACAGACGAGTCAATGAAAATATTCCAAGATGAAATTAATAGTTCCGGAATTGAACGTCTGAACTTTTTTTGGCACTGACAGGCGCATTCAAAGAGCTTCAGACATTTCATATGCCAAACCCTATTTTCACTCCCACTGTTTACCCGTAATTGCCGTCAGTTTAATTCTGATGCACTTCAAATTAAACAATCGCTCATTATCTGTCGGCCCCACAATCACCTCAGAAATCAAGCGCCCGAGAGACAAGGCATCACAATCAGAGCTGACAGCGTGATGTGAGTGGAGTGCTCCATATTCTCAGCATAGGCAGTGGAAATAGCTAATTCGGCCCCCGTTGATTATGTAAATACTGCCACATTTTGTCCTCAAAAACACCATTAATCATGCCCGCATGACTCAGCTGTGTCATTTCAATTTCCGTCGGCGAGGAGACGCTCGTCTGAGGGGCGAAGCTAATCAATCGCGTCTCATTATGTGACACCGTGCACTTGCCGCGGGTATCGACAAATGCCTGATACTTTTTTTTTTTTACGATCCACCGGTGAAAGGAGGGCGCAGGTGGTTTCCTATTTGTCATTATGCATCGCAGACTTTCAAATAATGCATTGCCCAAGCAACCAAACCAAAGGGACCAATCGTAATGATTGAGCATGTGTGTGTGTGTGTGCGTGTATGTGTGTGTGTGTGTGTGTGTGTGTGTGTGTGTGTGTGTGTGTGTGTGCGTGCGTGCGTGCGTGCGTGCGTGCGTGCGTGCGTGCGCGTGCATATGTGTAGGGGGAGGTTGTTTTTCTGTCACTCCCAAGGACAATTGGATAGGGCAGTAAAATGGACACATTTCCCACTGATGAGATCAATCTACTGATATCTCTCATGTACCTCCACCCCTGCCGGCTGGGGTTTGAACAGCCACCGTTCCAGTTTTACATCCTTCTATTAGTAGACACATGTTATCATCAGAGATAGGTTTAACCACGGTTTAACCCTCGTGTCCCTGGGCGTGTCATAATAGGCAAACATTTGGCGAAAATAGCCGAAGAGGGGGAAAAAGGGCGAGGCCAAGCCGTGGGGGACCCTGGTCAACGGAATATATAGCGTTTAAGGGGTGTAGATCGTCTGTTTTCGGCAAAGAGATTTGGTGTAAAATAAAAAATTAGGTGTCCATGTACAGACCCATAGTCAGCAAAGTATGGCGTTCAAGTAGTTAATGCAAAGAATCCACGTCCCCCCCAAAAAAAGGCACATATCCTGGCAGAGGAAAATACTGTTAATGCTAATTTGAGCGGCAGGCATCTCGCCGCCTCAATATTTGCATCTGAATGACCTCAACCTTTTCCAAGCGTTTCATTTGTAATTAGACAAAACAAACACACTTTTTAGTTAGTAACGTTGATTGCACCTTGACGCCCAACCCTGGAAACCATGCATGTATACGTGCCTCGCATTAATCAACGATGGCGTTGGCTTCAGAACAACCGCTCCGAATTAGCCAGGGAAGCAAGGCGGCATACGACACCCATGCTAATGAGAGTTCCACGTCTCCGTTCCGCCGGTGTTTTAATTATGAATTGTTGTGCTGCATGCTTTTTAATGACTCCGTTTTAATGGAAGGCGCAAATTAATTGTGTACAATCTGACAACACGCCACAATGGAACAGTCTCGGCGGAATTGGAATAAATGAAGAATCAATGGAGCAACATATTGGATGTAGATGCTCATCAATACGAGTCGTAACCCAGGAACTATGCTTCACTGCCGCCTGCATGCGTTTGAATGCACGTCAGGGGAGGGTGCTACGCTGTTTACTGTCTTACATGTGTGTGTACAGTATGTGGGATATGAATAATGGGATGGACATGTTATATAGGCCATAATGACTAGGGTTCGGTTTAACGTTTCCGGTTCCTTAACGATTCCCTCTTAAAGGCAGTTCCAAATGGACCCTTATCTCTGAGAGTTATGGTGGTCCTTGAAATGAAAACGTTTAAGAACCATGAAGTCCACATACCAGCTCTGACAGTGTGATAAAAACCGGTTCCATAAACGGTTCCAAATGTGATGGAACCGATTCCGGTTCCTCAATGTTGGATACGGTTCCGGATCCCAAGCCTGATAATGACTAGCAATGGAAGTCTATTGCTATTAGCCATTTTGACTAACTGTTGCTAACGGCGTTCCCTTCCGGGGCGACAATATGCGTGAGGTCAGAGGTTCTCTACTGAGCCGAAATATGGGCCAAAGAGCGAATTCAAATGTATAGTGAACAATTCAAAGTAGACGATACAAAGGCTACAGGTATGATCGAATTTTATGCCAAATGTGTCTGAAAATTTTACACGTCGGAAGCGATAACAGGACACGATAACAGCACCCCGGAATGGGGTATGTATAGATAGATAGGATTTAATAATAGATAGATAGGATAACAATAATATTTTTTGAAAAAGTGACAAATCTTCTGTTATGGGCCTCCTGGCAGAAATATATTCAGATGGGGGTCTGCAGTCCTGCCAAATAATTTATAACAATTTGGGGGTCCTTGACTTGAACATGTTTGAGAACAACTGCTTTAGAGTTTTCAACGGGCCTGAAAATTACAATCCAACCAGAACAGACCCGGGTGAGTTGAAGCCCAAGCCTCTATACTGTAGGTACAAGCAGTGTCTGTGCAGGGCCATACAGTCAAGACCTTTTATGGGCATCGATGGGGCGGCTACCTATCCTAATTAGGATGATAATTAGGATTAGTGAGGTGTCTACCTTTCTTTCTTTACTTCTGTATTTGGGCGGGTCAGCACATACTGTATTAATGAACACAGCAACAAAACTACAAAGGTAGTGGCAATGCAGTGTAAATACGTCAGCGTTAGCAAGGATGCAAATTGTCATCTGTACGCCCCACATATAACAACAATAAAACGAGATAATAAAGAAAAGAAACATCAGTCTTGAAAGGTGTTATACAAATACAGTTCAATAATAATTATTATAATTATTATTACCCATATGTCACGGTCCGCTCCTCGGACCGTGACTGTCACGGTCCGCTCCTCGGGCCGTGTTTGGCCTTCCTCTTATTTTGGACCTTTTACCTTTGTTTTTAGTCATGGACCTTTTAGGCCTACCGTGTTGTTTTCCTGTCTGTTCTTTTATCTCTAAAGTCTTAGTGCAGTCTTTGGTTAATTGTTGTGTTTTGCATTTTCCCTTGTCTCTTATTTTGTAGTATGGTTTTGTGTCTCCCTGTCTAGTTGTATTTGCCTATCTGTCTCCTCTACCTCTCTTCTGCCCCCCCCCCCTCCTCCTCCTTGCTTCCTTCTAGTTCACTGCACTGACTTTAACCAGCTGAGCTTCGTTGGCTTGATTGACCTTGTTGCCTATTTAGCCGGCTTCTACCGGCAAGCCTGGGTTGGATTCTTAAATTACTATCACGGCGTGAGCTCCTGTTGTTTGTTCCTGTTTAAACTCAGCTCCCTGTGCCGTGTATCTAAGTTATTCCCCTCGCGTTGAGGGTTGCCTGTTTTTGCATTTTGTTGTTGTTTTTGCACAAAGTCTCAAGTAAAGTATCAGTTTTGCAAGCCATCGTGTTTCTCCCTGCGTTTGGGTCTCTCTGCACAATCACATCGTGACAGAAGAATCCAACCAGATTGGACCCAGCGGGGAGGATCGAGGTTTCAGCATGGACCTGGGTGAGGATCGCGTGGAGGAGGTGCTGGACTTAATTCTCAGTTGTTTGTCTCGGATGGAGACACGTGTGGCTAACGTCGAGAGGACACTGAATGGGTCCCACTCGGCCATGCTCTACCGAGTTGATGCGCTGCACGCCAGCATGATCCGCCATGACGCAGAACGCCGCCGGGCGCCGCCCGTTGACATAGCGGTCCAGACTGAGGCCTTGTTGGTAGGAGCCGCGTGGGCGGATGAGGCCGGGTGGCCCGTGCCTGCCTCTTCCGACGCCTCGGAACCGAGCCTGGTCCCGAGGAGCGCCTCCACCTCTTCGGCGGCTCCTCGGGAGTTGTCCAGTTCCCGTCCTGCTCCCCGTGGAGGAGAGCGGCGCCGGAGGTCTTCCTCATCCAGCGGTTGCCGTCTCTCTTTCTCCGCCGAGCGTCACCCCCCCCGGGTGAGGGAGTACCAGGGGCGGTCGGTGGCTGCGGCGGAGGAACGTCGTCCGGTCCAGGTGAGAGGGGGCCGCCGGCAGCCCTCCGTCGGGGCGACTCGTCCGTCTTCAGCTTCACCAGAGAGGGTGGCCCGACCTCGCCGTCCGCTGTCAGCTTCACCAGAGAGGGTGGTTCGTTCTCGCCGTCCGCCGTCAGCTTCACCAGAGAGGGTGGTTCGCTCTCGCCGTCCGCTGTCAGCTTCACCAGAGAGGGTGGTTCGCTCTCGCCGTCCGCTGTCAGCTTCACCAGAGAGGGTGGTTCGTTCTCGCCGTCCGCCGTCAGCTTCACCAGAGAGGGTGGTTCGCTCTCGCCGTCCGCCGTCAGCTTCACCAGAGAGGGTGGTCCGGCGGCGCCGTCCGTCTTCAGCTTCGCCAGGGAGGGTGGTCCGGCCACGCCGTCTTTCCCGTCGTCCCTCGTCTTCTCCTGGGAGGGTGGTCCGCCCTCGCCATGCCCCATCTACTTCCCCGGTCAGGGTGGTCCGTCCTCGTCGTCCATCTACCTCGCCTGCCAGAGGGCTCCGGCTGGAGTCCGCCGGAGCGGAGCTCGGGCGTCTGTCGCTGGAGGAGAGGGAGCGTCGGCGTCGCCGGGGCCTTTGCCTTTATTGTGGGGAGGCGGGTCACTTTCTCCTGGGATGTCCAATTCGGCCCGCTCGGCCCCAGTAGAGTATTCTGAAGTTAAGTTTGTATTTTGTCTTTTAGCCTAGGTTGCCAGTGTTTTCTTTGTTTTTTGCCTCTGTCTGGCTTTTGATTCTTGGTTTTGTATGTTCTTGTCTCACATCTTTCCTGGGTCAGCGGCGACCAGTGGCTGGCGGCCTGCCGAGACGTCTGGACGGGCGCCGCCGGAGTCCAGGTGCGGTGTCCGGTCCATCCCCGGAGCTTTGGCGTTCTCGGCAGAGCCGTCTGTGTTCGGCTCTGGCTCGTCGCTGCCCGGGTCCTTTTGATTTTCCGCCGTGGTCCCCGGTTCTTCGCCCGCTGTCCGGGTCTCCCCTGCCTCTGCCCCTTTTGTTCTGGGGTCTTTGGACCCTTGCCACCTCTTGCGCTGCTCGGCCCGTAGGCCCCTGCCCTTCACTCGTCGGTGGGGGTTCCTGCTCCGTGGGCCGGCGAGGTTCGGTGGCTGCCTGGGGGTCCTGTAGGCTCGAACCCGCCAGCTGTTTTGGGCCTCGAACCGTCCTCTTTTTCCCCCCCCCCACCCCCCCCCTTTCTGTCATGGGACGCCCGGAGGCGTCCCGTGGAGGGGAGGTACTGTCACGGTCCGCTCCTCGGACCGTGACTGTCACGGTCCGCTCCTCGGGCCGTGTTTGGCCTTCCTCTTATTTTGGACCTTTTACCTTTGTTTTTAGTCATGGACCTTTTAGGCCTACCGTGTTGTTTTCCTGTCTGTTCTTTTATCTCTAAAGTCTTAGTGCAGTCTTTGGTTAATTGTTGTGTTTTGCATTTTCCCTTGTCTCTTATTTTGTAGTATGGTTTTGTGTCTCCCTGTCTAGTTGTATTTGCCTATCTGTCTCCTCTACCTCTCTTCTGCCCCCCCCCCCCTCCTCCTCCTTGCTTCCTTCTAGTTCACTGCACTGACTTTAACCAGCTGAGCTTCGTTGGCTTGATTGACCTTGTTGCCTATTTAGCCGGCTTCTACCGGCAAGCCTGGGTTGGATTCTTAAATTACTATCACGGCGTGAGCTCCTGTTGTTTGTTCCTGTTTAAACTCAGCTCCCTGTGCCGTGTATCTAAGTTATTCCCCTCGCGTTGAGGGTTGCCTGTTTTTGCATTTTGTTGTTGTTTTTGCACAAAGTCTCAAGTAAAGTATCAGTTTTGCAAGCCATCGTGTTTCTCCCTGCGTTTGGGTCTCTCTGCACAATCACATCGTGACACCATATAGATAAACATTTATTGATTATTGAAGATGAAGATCATAAAATGGTGAACAGAACTGTGTCTATAGAATGCACTTGTGTTTGTGCACTTTTCAAATGAGTTGATTTGTTAAAAACTGAAGAAGAAAAAATCTGTCTGTCTGTCTGTCTGTCTGTCTGTCTGCCAAATCCACGTCTCTTTATTTCCTCTTTGCAGAGGCTTTGTCATTGCAAACTGACTTGAGATGTGAAGCAACTGGAGTGAAACTAAGTGAGACTATCGAGTCAAGGGTGTCACTCAAAGTGTTGCGTTGCATTATCAGTTCTCAGGTGGCTTTGTGAGAGACATCAAACACATCCTGGGCTTGTCTGCCACATAATCTATGTCTTGTTTCTGGATTTCTTTTTAGCTTTCTCTCCTTGACATGTGAGTTGTAGCCTATCGAGATTTTGCCCAAATTGAGTAGGCGAGGGGAGATGCAAGTTGTGGGTGGGGGTTGATTTTGACAGACATTTTTTATTTAGTTTTAGTCATAGTCTTTTGTACAAAATTCCATTTAGTTTTTGTCATATTTTAGTCATCTGAAAGGTTTTAGTTTTTGTCTAGTTTTAGTTGATATCATAAGATTATAGTCGACTAAATCTACAGTTGATTTAGTCGACTAAAATGTATTGTGGCGGTGCCTTGATGGCGTTGTAATGGCTGATTTTACTCTTGGTTGCATGCTGAAAATAGCCGATCTACAAGCTCACAACACGTCGCGCTGCGACGCGTTGTGAGCTTGTAGATCTGCTATTTTCAGAGCGCAAACACCCGAGCGCAACCAAACATAAAATGAGTTACCGTAGTTCTACTGGATATCTTCTCCACTCAACCCTCACAAACATTTTAGTCTAGTTTTTATTTGCTGACGAAACTGTCAATATATTTAATCTTAGTTTTAGTCATCGTAGCTTAATTTTTTATTTAGTTTTTATTTTGCTTTCGTCAGTGAAAAAAGGTAGTCGACAAAAAAAAATGTTGTCATAGTTTTGGTCGACGAAATCAACACTGCTTCCCACTACTGGGAAGACGTGCCTTTGTACCGTCCATCTTCTGATGTGTTGTAGAGAACGGGGAAAAAAGTTAATCGGCTCCTCAAGCTTATCGGGATGAGCCACCCCCGGCGCCATGCGGTGCGTATACGCACTCCCACCTGCCAACAGACTGTGGCAGATCGCATTAGCGGGGTGACCGCTGCCCCTCATTTCGCGGCCACAGACCCCGTGCTGTGAGTGGATTTCAGGATCAGGGAAAAAGTGTTCTGAGCCGGAGACTTCACCCCTAATATCGGCTTCCAGTTTTGAGCTCCACAGATACATGATCGGACAGGCTTGAAAGGTAAGGGTGTGCACGTGTGTCGCGAGCACACGTGCACTCCTCGCTCTGTGGCCTGATTGTGTATACGCACCCTGTCGACATACAAGGTTTACGCCCGACGGCGGTGACTCGTTGTGTGGTATAGTCAGTGGTGTATAAAGGAACTAAGTACATTTACAAGTAACTGTACTTAAGTCAAATGTTGAGGTATTTTCTAAAGACTTTACTGGAGTATTTACAATGTTCAATGCTTTTACTTCTACCACATCTCATACAGGCAAATATTGTACTTTTACTCCACGATAATTATTTGACAACTTTCGTTACTAGTTACTTTGCAGATATAAATTATTATATTATAAAACATACATTAACCACTTCAGCCCTATTTTATTCACAGCTTGTAGATCTGCTATTTTCAAACATTTTAGTACTTCTACTTTTGGTACTTTAAGTACATTTTGATACCAATACTTTTGTACTTTTACTGAAGAAAAATTGTTATTCCGGACTTGTAGTTGTAACAGAGGAGTACTTCTACATTGGAGTATTGATACTTTTACTTAAGTAAAACATTTGAGTACTTTTTCCACCACTGGGTACAGAGTGTGTGTGTGTGTGTGTGTGTGTGTGTGCGTGTGCGTGTGCGTGTGCGTGTGTGTGGTTCAAGTGTACCGGCATGAGCCATGAACCCTCTGCTCACGACTGTGCACGAGTGACCACAACATGTAAATACCTATTTAACCAAATGAAGCGTCCTTATTCTGAGCATGTCAAAATAGGTGAATATTGTGAGCCGTGTTGAGCTTGTACCTCGCTGTTGTCGCTATGTGACGTGCTGTCAGCGAAGTATATAGGGTTTAAGTGGTTAAGGGACATAGGAGGAGGTGATTTCTCGACTACAAAGTGTTCACCCCAATGGCTATATGCCGCGGTATCACTCACATCACACTCCACTCCTCAATCCTCAATACTTTGTCACAATGGAGCCTAGCTGTCAAGGTGGCCTGTCACCTACCCTCAGGAGAGAGCTGTGGCAAGCAGCTATAGTCACATGTGTTGCGCTGGCGATGGCCAATGGCATCCCCCGCTCGTTGGGGAACAAAGACAGACCCCCCACCACCACTAATCATTCCGAAGAGCCACTTTGGCACAGGTGACATGCAGTCTTTCAGTTGCTTTGAACATCCCCCACTGCTGACAAAATGCCAGATGGTGCCCATGTTGTTTAGAAGCTGGAAAAATAGCTTTTTGAAATGGCTGTATCTTAACTGTGTTGGTCTTTAAACCATTAAGGTGGGAACGCATCTGTGTGTCATTTTTAGATTTCTTTGGGCTATTCCGAGTGCCGTGCTATGAGCTTGTAGATCTGCTATTTTTTTTTTTATAAAAATGTGAAAATGTGTGCAAATCTTTGAAATATATTTTTTAAAGCAAACGTTTGTAACTCAAATCTAACCGCAAATGTCTTCTAAATCCTAAGTAAACAAAATATTTTGAGATGGGGGTCCACGGCCAAAGACATAAAAATCTTTGGCCGTGGACCCCCATCTCAAAATATTTTGTTCCAGGGACCCCGAGAAGTTAAAAATGCTCGCTTTAAAAAAATTATATTCAAAGATTTGCAAAGAAAATCACTATTTTTCAAAAATAGCGAATCTACAAGCTCATAGCGCGGCACTCGGTGCCGCGCTATGAGCTATCTGCTATTTTTGAATAGCCAAAGACATCTTAAAATGACACACAGATGCGTTCCCGGTCTTAATGGGTTAACCGTGGATGTGACAAAATATGACACGATAACAAACATGCTGATCGCTATCCATTATTGTCAATTTAGCGACTGACAGCACCGAGGCTCCTTCCCTCGCCCTATTTGCCTAATCGCAAACGTGTTATTACCGCCTCGTTTTGCACTACAGCGCCGTAATGCGCCGGGACATCAAAGCCACAGAATCAGACATCAAAAAGCCAAACAAGTCAGCACGTTTTATTATGTTGACGGCAGACACCAAACAGTTAAGCAGCGGTCCTTGCTTGAGTACACAGCTGCCAGTTTGCGGTTGGCGCATGCCCGCTGGTGTAATCCTGTTTCATGCTCTCTTGGTGTGTGGAGGTGCACCATCATCATACCCGGGCATGACAAGCTCTGCCTACAGATATGCACCACCAGCCTCCGCAGCTCCACCGTGACGGATGGGTTTACGCGCTCCGTTATCACATTTCCCATTTTCTGCCTGCTCGACGTCGAATATATACTGTATGTGTGTATTATAGAGTATAGTGTATAGTGTGTGTGTGTGTGTGTGTGTGTGTGTGTGTGTGTGTGTGTGTGTGTGTGTGTGTGTGTGTGTGTGTGAGTGCGTGCTTGCACGTGTGTGTGAATATGTATACATATAATGTGTATTTGCTCTGAATGATCCATTGCAAACGGCGATGACTTATTTTGAAAAAATGTAGACACGTTTCCAGCCTTACCCTCGGTGGTTGTATTTTTCTTCATAAAGAAGCCAGCCTCTCTCTCTCTCTCTCTCTCTCTCTCTCTCTCTCTCTCTCTCTCTCTCTCTCTCTCTCTCTCTCTCTCTCTCTCTCTCTCTCTCTCTCTCTCTCTCTCTCTCTCTCTCTCTCTCTCTCTCTCTCTCTCTCTCTCTCTCTCTCTCTCTCTCTCTCTCTCTCTCTCTCTCTCTGTGTGAGGCGAGGAAATAGCTGTAATCCACTTTGAGGGATATCCGAGCTGCTCCTAGCATGGCAGGCTTCAGTGCTCATGGAGCAGTGGGAGCGGGGAGATGGAGAGAGTCAATTCAACAACACCTACGGACTTCAGCCGTCCCGTGGAAGTGGGGGGAGATAAATGGCAGTCTCCTTCCAGACGTACGGGATGAGAAGGGGCAGGGCCTTGGGCCACTCGATAGCCCCGAAAATGTACCACTCAGGGGTCAGTTCTGAAGAAGAAAGACCCATTGAGACCTGGAACGCATCCGTGTCACTTTAGATTTCTTTGGCTATTCAAAAATAGCAGATCTACAAGCTCATAGCGCGGCACCGAGTGGCAGCGGTGGCCTAGTGGTTAGAGGGGCGGCCTTGATACCGGAAGGTCCCTAGTTCGATTCCCCAATTCATCACATCAATCATGAATCACCGCTGAATAGCCCTTGAGCAAGGCTTCCATGCAGGGTCCGGCTGGAAACAAGCTTCGTGCTTAGTCCGACACCCTGGGTAAACAACAAACTTTGCTTTGCTTTGCCGCACTATGAGCTTGTAGATCTGCTATTTTTGAAAAATCTTGATTTAAAAAAAAAAAAGCTCCTTTCAGGTCTTAATAGGTTAAGGGGTTGAGAGAGCAGAAAGAGAGAAAGACAAAAGGCAGAAAACAGAAGGGGTTGAGAGGAGCAGAAAGAGAGAAGGACAAAAGGCAGAAAACAACTGAGGGAGACAGGAGATGTGGCGCAGAGAGATAAAAGTGGGCGAGCGGAGGCCGAGCGGGGCAGGGAGCGGACTGGGTCTCTGCTGTTGACTCCGTTTCAGCACATTTCAGCCTGAGCCCTGGCTCTCTATCTCCCGACTCATATATCTCTGCTACCAGAGGAAGGCCATCTTTGAGACGCCGGTGTGAGTGAGAGAGAGAGAGAGAGAGAGAGAGAGAGAGAGAGAGAGAGAGAGAGAGAGAGAGAGAGAGAGAGAGTGTGTCTTGAAGTGTTGTTCTGAAGGAGGCCGGCAGCATTTTTCTTAAAAAAAAAATAATCTCTTTTCTTTTTTTATTTCTTTTCAGAACAGCGGGCGGACGGTAGCAAGGCTGGGGACGGGGTGGGGGGGGCAGAGTATATGGGCGTTCTTTTCTCGTTTTGCTGACAGTCCATTCAGGCTATTTTGAAGTACGAGGCGGAAAGTTAGTTAGTGTTTCGCTGGAGACGCCCGGCCGCAGTCTCCTAACGGATGGGCCTCTCAGGCTCAATGCCACAAAGTACTGCCCCCGTCTCTACCCCCCCCCCCCCCTCTCTCTTTTAGGCCCGGACGGCTGGTTTTAGTGGTCCGGGCACCTAGGCTCAATGTCGCGGGTTCGAGTCCCGATCCCGGCGGCCTTTGCTTGCGTGTCACTCCCCATCGCTCTCTCCCCATTTCCTGTCAACCCACTTTATCAATAAAGGCATAAAAAACAAACAAATACATCTTAAAAAATGTATGTAACATTTTCATGTGGGGACCCCAGGGGGGTCCCCACATGATTTTGGGGGGGGCGGGGTCCCCAGATGACAGTGACAATTTAAGGACTTTTAAGAAATGTTTTATACCTCGAAAAAAAAAACATAAAGAAAAGAAAAAGAAGAGGAAAAAAGGGGAAAGAGAAAATTAAGAAAGAAAGAGGAAAAAGAGAAGAAATAGAGGAATTGAGAGAAAATGAAGTGAATTGAAAGAATTGAGAGTACTATTGACTCTGCTAGTTTGAGAAATATGTCTGCCTGTAACTAGTAACTAAAGCTGTCAAATAATTATAGATACCTCACAATTCTACTAAAGTAAAGTACTTGATATGATAGTAGGTTTTGCATACAAAAATATGAATATGATCATTTTAAACAGCACACTTAAAGCCAATATACTTAGGGCTCTTGTTCCTCCCCTTTTTTCCCTCTAGACCAAATCTCTTTGACGGAAATAGCCAATCTACAAGCTCACAACAAGCTACGTTGTGAGCTTGTAGATCTGCTACAGTACATACAGTAGTAACAGACTAGAACTGTGAGGGTTCATTTGGCTAATGTTAACTGCTTCTTTTCTGTCCAAAATGAGTTACATAGAGTAGCTGCCATGTCTCTGTGGTCTGAAGTTGAACATTTCATGCACCTTGTGTAAAAAAAAAGCCGGTCTTATCCAGAGAAAACTAAAGCACACACCCAGAAGCAATTACTTATTCATATTGTCGACATGTGCTCCGCCGCACTTTATTTGGTCCCGCCTCGCACACGCCTCGCTTGTCGGCAAAGAGGAGGTAAACACCCTCCGCTAACGGTGCCAGCACAAAGACGGCAACATCCACAAGTCTAATATGTCAAACTGGGGCAGCAGCACGCTCGGACCCCCCCCCCTCTCTCTTTTAGGCCCGGACGGCTGGTTTTAGTGGTCCGGGCACCTAGGCTCAATGTCGCGGGTTCGAGTCCCGATCCCGACGGCCTTTGCTTGCGTGTCACTCCCCATCGCTCTCTCCCCATTTCCTGTCAACCCACTTTATCAATAAAGGCATAAAAAACAAACAAATACATCTTAAAAAATAGAAGGATTTTTACAATTAGCTCAAGCATTTATAGAGGTTAGGTTCAGGAGTTAAGGTTGGAGTTATGCCTGATTTCACTGAAAATAGAAGATCTACAAGCTCACATTGCTTCGAAGCTGTGATGTCAGCTTGTAAATTGCCATCCTAAAATGTTTATATCTATAGTAATATTGAATTTGATATCTATGTAGTAATATCAATGTGAGTGTGTGTGTGTGTGTGTGTGTGTGTGTGTGTGTGTGTGTGTGTGTGTGTGTGTGTGTGTGTGTGTGTGTGTGTGTGTGTGTGTGCGCGTGTGCGCGTGTGTGTGTTCATTCTGCTCTCATCATCCACCATCCTCCATAGTGAGCACCCAGAATGCCGTGCATGCAGCCTCAGGCCATTGCCACCCTCGTCTCCTCCCTCCACTCCTGGCGGAGGGATCCAACATGGCTTCTTCTTCAATGCTCCTCTAATACCTGATTTATGCTTCGCCGCCCGACGGTGTCACCTACAGAATATAGCTGATCCAGTGGCTGTGTTCGGGCATGCGACAAAGTATAATCCTGGCTTAACTCCCCCCCTGTTTTACTGACCCACCCATGACAGGCCCCATAAACCACCACCAAACAAGAAAGCCCCTCCTTTCCGTCACGTCTGGCTTGCTCTCCCTCTCAGAGGCCTGTGGGATGGCCGTGGGAGGACCATGCAGCAAGCTGCAAACGAGCAGTGGCGGAAAAAGTACTCAAATGTTTTACTTAAGTAAAAGTATCAATACTGCAATGTAGAAATGGGGGGGGGGGGGCGTGGGGGTGGCGGTGGGAGAGAGTTGGGGGGGCTTGAGAGGGATTCATGCTGATCGATAGCGCAACTCCCGCACAATTTGTCACCTCCGCTTCGGAGAAAACAAGGAGGAGAAATAGCCCAGCCTGGATGTGTTGCTCCCAATGACAGATAATGGCCGATAACATCGCCTTGGCAACTGTTTCGCTGCTCTGTTAGGCAGGGCGCGCTGGGAGGATCTAGCTTCCGAGCGTCGAGACGTTTCCCGGGCCTCGCCGTCGCAACGGTGCCAGTGCCCTTATTGGCAAAACTGTCACTGCAAACATTCTCATGCAGCTCGTGCTAACAACGGAGGAAACTAAATGTTTGTTTTTGTGCTCTCCTTGCACACAGCAGGAGGTGCTTGGTTACACAATTAGACGGCTATTGTTGGAGGAAATGTGCCTGCTTTAGATAAAATAATTCATAGGGTTTACTCTGTAAGTAAAAGGCCTGTAAGCCCTGCATTCAAAATGTTACATAAAGGGTCCTGTACACAAAAGCATTTCCATCAAAATATACGTACAGTACCAAACATAAAAGTACTCATTAAGCAGAATGGCCCATTTCACAATCATATTATTGGATTATAATTAGTAACAAATGAATGTGCTCATCACTTTAATGTTGCCGTTGGTAAAGGCGGGGCTGATTTTAATTACTTAATGTGCTGCTGGGTAGCTTAACCTATACTACTACTTCATCAGTTAATGCTGTGGTTCTCAACCTGTGGGTCGGGGCCCCCAGGGGGGTCCCCAAATGATTTCTTTGGGGGGGGGCGGGGTCCCCAGATGACAGTGACAAAAAAACAGAAAGAAAATAAAAAGAAGAGGAAAAAAGGGGGAAAGAGAAAAATTAAGAAAGAAAGAGGAAAAAGAGAAGAAATAGAGGAATTGAGAGAAAATGAAGTGAATTGAAATAATTGAGTATTGACTCTGCTAGTTTGAGAAATATGTCTGCCTGTAACTATTGTAGTAACTAAAGCTGTCAAATAATTATAGATACCTCACAATTCTACTAAAGTAAAGTACTTGATATGATAGTAGGTTTTGCATACAAAAAGATGAATATGATCATTTTAAACAGCACACTTAAAGCCAATATACTTAGGGCTCTTGTTCCTCCCCTTTTTTCCCACTAGACCAAATCTCTTTGACGGAAATAGCCAATCTACAAGCTCACAACAACCTACGTTGTGAGCTTGTAGATCTGCTACATACAGTAGTAACAGACTAGAACTGTGAGGGTTCATTTGGTTAATGTTAACTGCTTCTTTTCTGTCCAAAATGACTATAGTTACATAGCTGCCATGTCTCTGTGGTCTGAAGTTGAACATTTCATGCACCTTGTGTAAAAAAAAAAAGCTATCTTGATAGCCTGTCGTATCCAGAGAAAACTAAAGCACACACCCAGAAGCAATTACTTATTCATATTGTCGACATGTGCTCCGCCGCACTTTATTTGGTCCCGCCTCGCACACGCCTCGCTTGTCAGCAAAGAGGAGGTAAACACCCACCGCTAACGGTGCCAGCACAAAGACGGCAACATCCACAAGTCTAATATGTCAAACTGGGGCAGCAGCACGCTCGGAGCAAATCAAAACGGACGAGCCAAAGCGGAACCGTTTAGCCTCCCGTGGCTCCCTCTCACTCCTCACAACATCACGCCCCCCCCCCCCCCCCCCCCACCCCAACATCCCCCCCCCCCCCCCCCCCCCCCCTCCCCCACACCCCCCCCCCCCCACTCCCCCACACAACACACACACACAACCCAAACCCCTCGCCATGGGAAACCAGTCATGGCGGTCTCAGGTAATAGCTGAGGGACCGCCCGTTGTCATCCTCAGATGACTGCTCCTGGCTTTCCGTTTTTCTGACTCGCTGTTCTTGCTGAGGAGCTTTTAGTTGCCAGTGTATATGTGGAAAAGAGATATCTGGGACGTGTCAACTTCCACTTCAAGAACCATACTGCCATCAATACAGGTCATTGTCTATTCACAGCTTCTGCAAAGGCACTGAGACGTTAACAAACGTACTGTATCTGAATAGTTGAGACAAGGATAGCTAAGCACCGATGCGTTATTTATACATCATGGATTTGGATCTTGTTCATAGATCTTTTCTCCGGGCACGACGCTGGGTCGATTGGGGGCATCACAAACGTAACATGCATAACATATCCATTTGGAGACTTTTTTTTGGGCATGCAGACATTTCATTGCTGGTGTCACTGATGATCTCATGCTCTGTGATATCTCAAGCTCACGGATCGACAGACAAACACAGAGATATAACAGACACAGTCCATATAACTGAACTCAGCAAAATCCGTACGTGGCTTTCCGATAAAGAACTGTCATTGCACCTTGGTAAAAACAGAGTCCATTTTTTGGGGGTCCAAACGTACCCTTAGTAATGCAAATGATTTCAAGGTCAGAGTTGACAATATAGTAATCTCAAGAAAAGAAGAGGTTACCTACAGTATTTGGGCTATACTCTTGACAACAAACTGACAGGTGAGAAAAAAGGCATTAAAAGTGATCAAGAAAGTCAATCAATGAACAAGAGGATTTCCTCTTTTGTCAACAAAAGTGCTCTCAAGACGCTAGCTGGAGCTCTCATTCAATCCCACTTTGACTATGCTTGCACCTCTTGGTTCTCCAACATCTCAATGTCACTAAACAATCAAATCTAGTACAAATACAAATCTATCTAAATAAAAACATAATGTATTTGTAAACACAATGTTCCAGTGTAAAATAAATTGCGATTCTATCGAGTCAAAGGGAGAAGGTGAATTGAACCAGGTACAATGCAGTTGCAATTTATTGTTCTTAAAGTCTAGTTTAGTGTGGTGCCGCTATTTAACTCAGTTAAGCTTTCTTATTTTCTTTTATTTGGTTGTTGAGAGATCAAGCTCCCTCATTCCTTCTTTCTTTGCAATTTATCTGAAATGAGTTTGTTTCTTAAAGCTTTCAACACCAACCCTCACCCTTATCCTCTTGCAAAGTTACACCCTTATCCTCTTACGGCTTGTTTCCTGGAGTAGAAACGTTGAAAACATGCCGTCCTGGACCATACGTGGTCAGCACATCATCAGAGAAAGAATGCCTTCAGGCTCAGGTTCATTTAAGGAGATTCAGATGTTCAGAAGAAAACTACATAATCTACTGCATAGAAGCTCTGCAGTGGCAGATGCATTGTGTTGCATTGTGGTGTGTGGTGTGGTGTGTGCGTGCGTTTGTCAGACCTCTTGAATTATTATTGAAAATCCCACAAAGCCACACACGTGCGTGCGCGCACACACGCACACATCTTCCAACAGCTGTCCCACATTTGTACCGTTTTTTTTTTGTTCTTCTTCTTAAAGACAATGCCTTCCTTTGACAATTCCATTATGCTAATCAGGGCCTCTTCAAATTAATTAGCTGAGACTAAAAGAAGGGGGGGGGGGGGGGGGGGGAGCGAGAGACGGAACTCCCGTTGCTTTTAATAAAAGACAAGTTGTACAGAATTCTCTACGATAATGGGAAAGAGGGGAACGAACATCACTCTCCTTTTTTTCCCCTTTTATAAATTCACTTTTTGGATGCTTCCATTCATCTCCCTAACAAAAGTCTGGCCCACGGCCCTCCTCTTTCCGTTCTGCTTTTGGGTGACAGTTTAGGGTCTGTAAAAGTATTTGGTAACAAGCTCTAAATGGCCAATCAGGCCAAGCGTGAGAGAGGAGCGGCTGACTGGGGCACGTCTTCTCCCTGCGAGAGCGTGTCTTCATGCCCTCTAATTGGGCTGCGGCGGATCCATCCACTTTGTGCCGGTTCCCTTTGAGTTAGATCTCAGATCGTGTCGGCACTTTGAGCTCAGCCAGCAACCAAAGTTAGGCGAGTGTTTTACTAACAACTGTGCCTGCAAGAGCTGAATTTCCTTATTCTTACCCCTATCCGGACCCCCCACCTCGTCGCTCAGACTTTCAAGGGATGACGAGGAATGAGATGAAGCGGTGCGCTCGCCAAGCACAATAACAATGCCGGGAAGCTGGCGCGGCACACTCCCACCCAAAGGCTAGAGCCGGAGCCAGGAGGAAACAGGAAATGACTATGCTGTTAATACTTACAAGGACGTTGTAAATTCAATTGTATAGTAAAACCGGTGATGCGCTGCAATAGGTACAGTCGGCACATGCCATGGTGCAATCGAGTTCTGTCGCGAAACCAACGAGGGCTGCAGGTATTGATTATTGATCCATTAACCCATTAAGGCCTGAGGTTCCGATTCTGCAAATGTCTTCTAAATCCTAACAGTTTTTTGAAAAACCTTGTGTTGCTAGGTCAGTCGTTCTCAAGCCTTGTTCATGTCAAGGACCACAAAATGCATATGTATTGGGCCGCGGACCCTCATCTCAAAATATTTTGTTCCAGGGACCCCCAGAAGCAAAGATTTGAGTTTCAAAAAAATATTGTTTCAAAAAATAATAATGTATTCAAAGATTTGCACACATTTTCATGATTTTTCTAAATTAGCAGATCTACAAGCTCATAGCGCGGCACTCGGTGCCGCGCTATGAGCTTGTATATCTGCTATTTTTGAATAGCCCAAAGAAATCGAAAAATGTTGTCCCGGTCTTAATGGTTTAACCGATTAACCGTTTTTTTTTTTACAGTCTATCGACAAATTCATTAGCCACTGACACATTATTTTATACTGGGTCACACAACGGTGTCATGCTAAATTGTGAAAATATCAGATCTACAAGCCCACAAAGCATCGCAATTGTGAGCTTGTAGATTTTCAGTCTTTTTTTGGGGGGGACTTTTAGTTATGATTTGACCAAAATAGACTATAGATTATTAATTGATTATAGTCGTAAATTATCGATTATTTTGTATAATTGATTAAATCGATTGGTTCCATTAACTGTTGCACCGCTAAAACCATCCACATCAAAGTAAAACACGTGGCTTGCAAGTGTATTGGGACTGCATGCAGTGGATACACACTGCACACCAATGAATAGAAATGTGCAGAAAGCAAGAAAACCAACCCGAAAGAATGCATTATGAGCACTGTGGGAAACACATTTTCCGACCAATCAGAATGTTTGACTGAAACTATTATCTCCCGTATAATTGCAAAAACGTCTCCTTGCAAAACCACTCCCGGGGTCCACACATGACCCAAATCCCAAGGGCGGCAGAGAGCGAGACAAGGCGCGGAAGCCTGGGAGATACACAGAGAAGCTGCCTTGCACAAACTAAAAGGGCGTATAGGAGGAGGGGGAAAAGAAAAGAAAAGAAAAGAACGAAGAAAAAAAAACGAGGGAGGTAATGGAGGTTGAGAAGACAGATTATGCGAGAGGATTCCATGGCGTCCATTATTATCAAGCAGCCGGTGTGTGGTGTAGTGCCACCAGCCAAATGCCCTATTTATTTCCAGGCATAATTATATGGCTATGAGGCCCCCACTGATGCCCAGTGCGAGGTTAAGTCGATAGGTGACCCAGATTTAAGGCAGCCCTTGTCTCATAATGGTGTTCACAGTCAAACAGCCTTGCCAGGCTTCCAATAACCCATCTCATCTGTCATAATAAAAATTTAACTCGCAATTTACGCTGCCCACTCTGTCTTGCCTCGCTCTCTCTCTCTCTCTCTCTCTCTCTCTCTCTCTCTCTCTCTTTCTCTCCCTCTCTCTCTCTAGTGTTGTGTCTGTCCTCACCTTCTGGGGTCTCTCTTTATCCAATTCTTGCGTGTATGCGTTAATAAAAGCACACACATCCATTGACAAATATACATTATGTACCCAAATACACACCTATGGCTACTATGCAGTATGCAAGTATTGTGCACACACAAACGCACGCGCACACACACACACACACACACACACCCCCACACACACACACACACACACACACACACACACCCCCCCACACACACACACACACACACACACACACACACACACACACACACACACACACACACACACACACACACACACACAATGCCCTCCGCGGTAATGCTTTATGTGGTTGGGCTCATATCGATTCCAGAACTGTATCCTCAATTTAATTACCCACGCTGCATATAAAATGGGCCTCCAACCAATCATTATGCTCTGAGAAACATCAGCCAGGAGGCCTGAGCTCTCCGATAGCACCCAGGAAGGTATAAACCTTTTAGTGCTTTGGACCGTCCTCCAATGCTGTTGATTCCCTGACCCCTTTGGTGTTTTGTTTTCCTTCATCTCCTGCTGTCTCTGGTTCTATTTCTTTCCTTCTCTCTCGTTTACGCTGGCCTCTTATTCTAGCCTGACCTCGGTCGGCGCATCGCTGTTTTTCCTCCACTTTGATTTCGCTGTTAAGCTTTCAGCTCTTCTCCAAATGTGACCGTAACTCTCAAGTCAAAGCCATAAACCGAGAAGTGGTGCGGTGCTGCCTCCAGCCTGGATTTTTGCCTCGAGGGTAGGGGGGGGGGGGGGGTGGGGGGGGGGGGGGGGGGGGGGTTGGTGGAGCAAAGCATAAAACGAGCTGTGAATCAAACGGAGCTGAAAACGCTTGCTGTGCTCGAGAGCAGTGCACATACCTTGCTGTTGCTTGTAACAACCGCGCCTCGAGGGCTAAGCTGTCACGAACAGTATAAGCCTGCCATGGAGGCAAGGACACACAGATTCTGGTGGAGTCTTGGTGGCAGTAGCAAGCGTTTTACCAAGTAGTCACAATTTCCCTACTTAGCTTAAAGCGTAGAGCACAGCTTTGATGTGTCCTGTGGTAAAGGTCTATATTGGGTTGAGCTTGGCCATTGCACTGCCAGTGAAATAAGCATTCATTGCAAAGAGGCTAATTATCGGTGCCAGTTGAAGGTGGGGCGAGAGATTATGTTTTCATTCGTGTCTGTGTCAGAGTGTGCGTGAGTCCTCAGCTAATATCTCACAAACCACTGGACGGATCAGCGGCAAACTGTTTGTATGCCGCTGCCATATGTTTCCAATCCGTCAATGAGAACTAAAATATTTGTGTCGAATGCAGACCTACTGTCCCTCCAGACTAAAATGTCCCTGTTCATACGGAAGTGACACACACACACACACACACACACACACACACACACACACACACACACACACACACACACACACACACACACACACACACACACACACACACACACACACACACACACACACACACACACACACACACACACACACACACACACAGTTTAGACTGGCAGGCACAATCCAGCCTAAATCAGATTTATGCCATATCCAGATTGGAATACGATATGTTTTATGAAGTCTGAACAGACAAAAAGTCACAGGGAATGGGAATCTGATTCAAATCTGATTTCTAAAGATGCGTCTCAATCTGAATGCTCTAACCTGCTCTAACCACCCAAGTCACATATCTAACTGTCCAAAACGGCACTTGCAGCGCGACCCAAGTGCCACTGACGTCACTAGAGAGTGTGAGAATTGATCTACAAGTGTGAGGGGTAATCGTAATGAAAAGAATACAATAATAGCTGTATTATTTTACAGAAGAAATGGCAAGTTGAGATTATGTCCATTTTCCACCATGTTTATGCATGTACTTGTCTTTGTTTTTGGGTTGCTGTCGCTTGTCTGCTATGTTACGTTTCTTGAACGTAAGCAAGCAACTAGCGCCTACGCCATAACGTTATTACGTCGTTACCACAGCAACCAAAGCAGATCGTGCAGGGCAGCTCTGGGTTGATGTTGTTTAAGTCAGTCTGAACTAGGGCTTTCACGACTAGAGATTTTTACTGGTCGACTAATTTGACCCAGTGGTAGTCGACTAGTCGATATTTACCTATTAAAAAAATTGAGTTTTTTTTTGCCATTGTTTTAATGCCATTACTATTATTATTATCCTCCTGCCTTTATTTTTAAGCCGTTTTAAGGGAAGCGCTTCTGGCACAGCAGCACAGCAGTGTCTCCAAGGAGCCTCAAAAGGGGGTTATTGCCCAATAATAGGCTATTATTGGGCATACTTTTGACCCCCTTTTGATAAAAAATAAAGGCAGGAGGATATATACTTTTTTTTTCATCAACTATTCGACTAGTACCAACAAGGTCGACTAGTGGTTATACTAGTCGACTAGTTGGTGAAAGCCCTAGTCTGAACACACAGGTCCGATCTGATCACTTGCAAATAACAGTGTGAACAGTCAGTCCTATAAAGATCGGATTTGAGAAATATATCGGATTTGATTGCAGTCTAAACAGGGCCACTTGTGACCACGGTTAACAAGAGAGATCGGCCCACACAATAAATAGAGACAGAGAGACCAAGCACTGAATCAAGTAAGACCACAGTTAATTTATAAGCTTGTTTTAAAAGCAAACGTCTGCCGACTGCACCTTTCTAGTTTTGTAAATAAAGGGCTCAAGTTAATTAATTGAATCAATTGGTAACATCAATCGCATTAGAAGTGAGCTTTATTCTCATGCCAACAAATTTGGCAGAGCGGATGATTTTCAACTTGGCATTCCCATCCCCAATGAGGCAAGAAAGTTATCAGATAGGTCTAGAAATAAATTCAATTTAGCCGGAGTAAATCTATTGCTAGTCCCTCGAGGGAAAGGGCAGTCTGGTGCATTTATTTCCCAAATCCTAAATTACCTGCAAGATGGGTCTGGCCAGCGAGTTCAAGCCTCCACCCCTCCCTTTAAAGAGAACAAGAACATGTTGGAACTCAAGTGCTATCAATCATTTTGTACAAGTAGCTGTCTCTTTCGTCTTATAATCGGGGCGAATCTGTCATTTTGGGCCCCGCAGGGAAAGAGGGGCCCAATGCTGCAGTTTCAAAATCATCCATCTCTTTCAGAAAAAAAAGAAAGAAAACAAGATTAAAATAAAACAAAAACAGGAAAAGAATACAAAACGTGTGTTGAAAACGTGTGTTAAACCCTGGCAGAAGCGCCGGGATTCATTGCCAATTAACATTTAACCTGAAAATGAACAACTGGGAGGCTTGAAGATGAGGGGGGAAGAATTAAAGTGGATTAGACTCAGTGCTATGGGAGCCAGTATGCTGGGGGGTCACTGGCTTTTCTCAAACAAGCTCGCCTCCCATCGATTACGCAACCAAAACACTCCAGAGTCCAATGGTGGAAAGTAACTAAGTATCAAGTGCTGTAGTACAATCTCAAGGTACTTTTACTTTACTTGAGTATTTCTTGACACTTGCATTTCAACTCCACTATCTCAGAATCAAATGGTGTGCTTTCTATTCCATTACATTCACAGCTTAGTTACTAGTTACTTTGGCGGTTTAGATGATTATAACCCATTTAGATCTGGAACCCCATTACGTAACCACAGGTATACCTTTCAAGCCAATAACCCCTTTTGGGGTTCTTGTTGCTGTGTACAGTATATAGCAAGAAATATTTTTTAGAAAATAGCAGATCTACAAGTGCACAATGCCTTGTGATGTGAGGTGTTGTGAGCTTAAAGATTGCCTTTTTCCCCCTCGAATAACCAGTGGTTAATGATCAATAATGATATGATTCTGAAATGGCCATTCTACATAATGAGTGCTTTTTCTACTTTAAGATATTTTGAAGCCAATACTTTTGTACTTTGACTTTGAAGAATTGAGTGCAGGACTTTTACTTGTAACAAAGTATTTTTACACTGCAGTAGTCCAAAAGCTGAGTACCCCCACTTACCCCCGCCCACACACACACACACACACACACACACACACACACACACACACACACACACACACACACACACACACACACACACACACACACACACACACACACACACACACACACACACACACACACACACACACAGGTCAAGACTGAGAGGAAAAAGTATGTGTAATTCAATGTAAATTACATTAGAATATATAGATTTATTTTGGAATGATATATTTACAATGATGAACAGATGATACGTCTAAAGTAATAAGAATGCAGTAGAATCATAATAATCATAATACACACTGTGCAATTTGAATTATTTGTAGAAGTCATGGTGTGTGTGTAATGTAGGTATAATGGATGCCACATTGCCACTGCTTATGGAGGGCCTATTGTAGGTAAGGTAAAGTCAATTGAATATAAAAAGTCTTTCAACAAGAATCAAGGTGATGTAATATTTATCATTACATAAAAAAATTGAATAACTACAATATTAAATTAAGAACAGGGAAGAAAAACTGCATATAAAGTGAACACATTACAAGACAAAGTGCTTGCAAAACAAGTGAGTCACCTGTTTTAAAGTAGTCTAGGTCTGAGTGTCCGACCAAAGAATATGCTGTAGGCAAATAATACTGCTGTACCCAAGGCTGCAATGTAGACCAGACTTAACAGCGAACTCATTGGTTTCAAATGGTCTCTCTCTCTCTCTCTCTCTAGTGAGCTGACTTTGTCAGTATACCATTGCCAGAGAGAAGTCAGTGTTTGTGCCCATTATAAAAGTTCAAGCCCTCGCAGGGAAACACGTCTGCCCGACTTTGACAGGAAATCTTTACTAAAAGCATATAAGGGAAAACTTTCTCCCCTCCCTCGCAAAACACCAAGCTTATGCCACATGCATAAGTAATGGCTGCGGGTGACACCCCACCCCACCTCCACACTCTACTTTGATTTTGTAATTATTTAAAAAAAATAAAAAATAAATACAAAATAAATAAATAAATAAGGTTGCCAAAAACAAGGGCAAGCTAATCGTGGAATATAAATGTGATCTGAAAGTTTAAAGGAGCATACACGGTACTGGTGGTCTGGTAAATGTATCCATTGGACATGACTCACGGTATGCTTGACGTTGCTGCCGACCATTTTCCAAATAAAGCCATTGGTTTCGGCACGCCATGAAACTCTACTTGCAGACACTTGACATTTTCTTGATGGGTAATCCCACACACAAAATGTCATTGCAAGGTTGTTGTTTTTCTTGGTTTGAGTTATTTTTGCGATTTAATGCATTTAAAGCATGGATTGATTTTTGAAGTCTAGCCACAACTAGTCCCCGGAGGAATTATTAATTCACACGTCCATGACTCAATAGACGCACAGTTACGTTCGTGTTTTTTGGCTATTGTAATGTATATATAGTTGCGGGCAAGGGATTTCTAGACAAAGCCAAGGGCCACCTTCTCTCCCTCTCCTTAACCCCCCCGCCCCAGCCCCAGCCCCCACAGTGGGGAAGGGTTGCAATAAATCAAATTCGCCCATCAGCTCCTACCGCAGGGGGAAGGGGGGTTGGGGGGGGGGGCACAGGCCCTGGAGGACAACGTCCACTTCCGTACATTAATCTTTTAATGGACTCACTCATCTCTCTCTCTCTCTCTCCTCCTACTCTGTTCTCTTGCAGCCGCTTCACGACACTTCCTCCCTTTCCCTCCCTCCCTCGCTCCCTCCCTTGTCCCCTCACAACACAGCCCCCCCCCCCCCCCCCCCCCCTCTCCCCCCACCCATCCACCCACCCGCCCATCCATGCCGCTCTGACACACGTCTGCAACGATCGCTGGGGTCATTAGATGGCCGATAGGCTGAGAGATAACATCAGCAACAATGTGGGGGTGAGGTGGTGGTGGTGGTGGGTGGGGGGGGGGGCTGTGTTGTGAGAGATGGGGTGGTGGTGGTGATGGTGATGTTGGGGGGGACTGCGGTACTCTACTGTCTGAGCTGGACACGGAACAAGGTCGTCCGGAGAGACAGACTCACTACTTCTGAACGCCACTCCCTTCCTATTTAACGCCTGAGGCCGATTAAAAACATGTTTTCTAAATCCTAACGCTTTAAAATATATATATATATATATATATATATTCAAAGATTTGCACACATTTTCACGATTTTACAAAAATAGCAGATCTACAAGCTCGTAGCGCGGCACCGAGTGCCACGCTACGAGCTTGTAGATCTGCTATTTTTGAATAGCCTAAAGAAATCTAAAAATGACACACAGATGCTTTTCCGGTCTTAATGGGTTAAGACACTTAGGTAGGGGTGCAACAGTTAATCAAGCCAATCAATTTAATTGTTTATGAAAAACACTCAATCATCAATTTTATTTTTTTGGGACTCCCTCCTTTCCAGTCCCCAAACAGAGCCAGTCAACACCTGGTTTAAAATCCAAAACACAGTGATTTATTATCAAGGCTGAAAACATGGTCAATTTACCTCAGGGTGGGCACCTGAACATGAAAATCCTACTCAAAAACAAAAACCCTATGCTTACCTTTAACCAACAATATACATACAGAGATCTTATCTTACTTACTCTTAACTAAAGAAAACATGAACAAACGAGCCACCCACCCCTACACTACCAAGGCTGTAACCCACGTTGACATTGACGTGTAACACACAGGCGAATCTGAAAAACACTGGCAAACACAGAGGACTGGTGTGGTTGGAGGCTGGCTAGGAGGAAGACGTCTGACAACTGGTGACAGCCGGCTTCATAGTCCACAACCATGGACACAGGAGTTAATCACCAGCAGGGTCCACCTAGTAGCCAACCACTCACATTCAGACACCACTCAGTCACCACTCACACACAACCACTGGATAAGATCTAGCCGGTTGAGTCATAGATATAGAAACTAGATACCTCATTGGCCTCTGCAGTTCGTTGGAGTGACCTGTATTGCGGCCGCCATTTTAGAGGAGGCACGCTGCCATTCAAAGTGACGGTTACATGTCATTGTTCCGACATTACTATCCCTAACCCTAACCCTAACCGCACGCGAAAGCCACTTAGTCGGAGTGGCGGGATGTCGAAATGGAAGGCGGTTCCCCAAAGTGACTACTGGCCAATCACAACACGTCTAACAAACTAGTTGCTGCGCGGCTGCCTCTTAAAGGGTTATGGGCTGGGTTACGAAAAGACCCACCCCCACCTGCCACTGATTGGCCTACCGAACGACCCTTTTCTGTGACACACACGGAAGCTTGCCTCCTCTAAAATACAAATGCTTCAGAGCCGAAGGAGGCGTCTACCTTTATATGTCTATGGGTTGAGTGTCTAAACGGAAGTACCGGGAATTTGGCGGAAGTACAGCCCCAGGAAATGACGTTGATGCTTTACAAATCGGTTTATATTCTTTGTGAATGAAACAAGGGCTGTGATTGGTCGAAAAAGATTGTTTCCGGGGGAAACATGTAAGCTAGTACTCAATCACTCAATCACCCATACCAATGAGGGAAAAAGACATGCAGTACAGAAACTACACAGGAAATACACCTACGACCCAAGGGTCATAACAAACGTCATCCTGTGTAGCATTATACTTTGTTGACTGGAGTCCCCCACGAGTCTATACCCGCTCCCCCTCCATTTTACCCTCTACAGTGTATGGTTAAATGGAGGGGGAGCGGGTATAGACTTGTGTATAGACATTCGGTGTAGAGTCTACACCGAATGTCACCGAAATTAACTCATCTATGAGATCACAATGTGTCACGTTGAAGATCTGCTATTTTTGCCGACTGTTTATTTTCCTACGAAAGTGACAACGTCTGCTTACTTGGATTTGCAGGACTGCATTGCACTCCTCATGTGAATAGAGGCTTTTCTACACATTGCATGGACAAAGGTTAAACACATTTCAACTCTGGCATCAGGCAGGTTAACAAGCATTAACGTGACAGTTTCACGGGATCGCGCCAGCTTGTCGCTATGTGTGTTAGATTGCCTGCTCACCTCTCATTGAAAATAATAATAACTAGACGCGTCAGTTGTTTCCCATGTGAAAAGGCCTTTCAAGCCCATCTGTGGAACGTGATTTATCATGACTTATATCCGTTTGATGCGATCTCTCCTTTGTTGAAAGGCTGCTTTGCCACTCAAATTAGTTGTTTTTCAGGTGGTAGATTGAAGGAGGATGCACACATTGAATTTTCACGGTCAGTGGATGGGCAACGCATCCACTCAAAGGCAGAATTATCCACTGAATGCTCAAAGCATTTTGTTGTTTGCTGAAAGGCTTTACTCTACAATCACGTAGATTGAAACAAGCAGTATGTTTTTCAATTCATCATACATAAGTGACCCTGGCCTGATGAAGCCCATGAGTGGGGAATTGTACCTACCAAAGTAGCCTATGTTGATCGCTGCTCTAAAGAAATATTACAGATATGAAAATACTGAAGGGATCTGGATATATTTGAGTATGTGGTTGAATAACCTCCATTTGCTGCGAGAATATGGACACAAATGGACTTTGCACAATCTAGGCACAATCTAAGTGAAGGTTTGAATTTTCAATTTTCACATGTTGGAGCCATTTCATCTGATTTAATATTTTTGACTAAATGTAATGGCACCATAGTTCTCTATAATCAGGCCGCAGGTGTGTGTGGCAAAACGCCAGTCGAGAAACAGATTTTCAACCGCTCGCTTGCATACACACACAGAGCAGAAATTGACTTTGTATTGAATCATTTTGAGTTTTTTTTTAACCTGGATCCTGCCCGTGTGTATTTGAAACATTTATTTAGTTAAGTCTAGAGCCTGTTCTTGTTTTGTTTTATTTGCCCCCTTTTTTATTTCAAACTTTTACACAACTCTTGCAATAACCAATAATCAACCCGTTTGAATTCATCAAGAATCATCGATCAACATCAACAAACAGTGAGTGAAACAACAAGACAGCCCAAGCATGAGTGCGTTGAAACAGTATTCTGGTGTAGATCGGCATATTGGCCCTACACTCTACTTCGCTTTGCTTTAAAGGAGTCTTAACTTTTTAAGCCTAGAATTAAATATGTCAGACAACAAGGGGGTACAGTCGAGTCGCCTGCATGAACAAAAAAGGCGCCTGAATCCACATTAAAGAGACCAAATGATCTGTCATTTATTCGTTAATAGGGAAATAAATGAATGCCTTAACCATTGTAAACCTGCCGTCCTTATTTAGGTGAACATTTCCAAACATTATCAGAAGATTTCTGAAGAATTCCACCATTTTCCAAAATTGTAAATAGCAGATCTACTAGCTTACAGCACATCGCAATGTGACATATTGTGAGCTCGTAGATCAGCTATCTTCACAATTCCTTGTACGAGTATATAGGGCGCAAGTGCCTTATCCACGCCTGGCATGGCGGTAACTGGATAAACATGCGCCCCCCCCACCCCCACCACTATAGGCGGAAAGTCCTCTGAGAAATTACACCGATTGCCATTTCAAAAATGAATTCAGTGACCTACAGTAATGTGAAATTCATTTACTGTTGTTTGCTGCCAGACGTGCAGTGCTCACATGCACACATAGTAGTGTGTGTCACCTCCCCTTTCGGCGGTGATTGATGGAAAATACGAGTTATCTCCATTCTCAAATAGACACATCATGAAACGATATGACAGCTGAGCAGATGGATTATTTAAATGTCTTGGCAAGTGATGTCTTTCCCAGGCAGTTAGATAAAAAAATCACAGCGACGTGATTGATACACATCCAAAGAACATGCGCTGCAAGGAGCTGATCTATTTACAATTTGAATCACATATTTAAGGGCCTCTAAACAACGCAGAATCAAACGTTTTCGCTTAGACCCATAGGGAGTGCCACAAAGGCAAATTGATTTGCAGAAACATGTTGTTGCTGCTGTTGTTGTTTTTCCATCAAAATAGGGCACAGGAGTCATGTGACAATGAGAGTCAAAAAGGGGTTTGATATTCTAAGCACTCTCACTTCTGCCCATAGGTAGTCTCTCGAGTCAGACTGTTGACTAACACGATTTTCAAATGCCTCCGTCATTCCCTTTGTACAACGGAAGCACTGAAAACGATCCGAGAGTAAAGCGGATGTCCTGCCTCCTCCCAGCTTCCTTGTCGTCTCTGCAGTTGTGTAAATGTGTCCTAATGTATGTGTAAATCTAAGTAGTCGAAGCGTATATAGCTTGCTGCTACATATTTTTGTGAACAGAAATGACAAAGAGACAGCTTGCTTTCTCAGCTTTCAGGTTTTCAGGTTTAGTACCGGACTCTAGCATTAAGAGATGATGGGATAGTTGCATGGCTACGTGAGACTCACTAGCCCATAGACCCCTTAACAGACGACGTCACACTGGTTGCAAGCGCCATACTGCGCAAGCGTCAAACCCATTCTGTCAGGTTTCGCTAGGGCGCGCAGCACTAGCCAACACACAAGAGGGGGTTGGGGTGTGCTGAAACCAGCGCACCCCGAAACAACAGGTTGAGAATTGATTGCATGAAACAATCACCTGTGCATCCAGTCTCAATGTTGGTAAACAAATAATTGCTCTATAGGGGGTGCCACAAATGTGAAAAGTGGCACTTCCTCAAGTCCTCACAGCTGTTACCCACGACTCACACAACCCTGGCGAGGCAACCCAGCATGTCAGAGATAAGTGCTCCATGAAGCACCCCTTTCTAGTTGTTCATTATAACCTCTATATCATTTGCTTGTGCTGATCAATGACCCACCAATTAAATGTGATTACCTTGGTGCAGCCTTTGTATACTATTGATAAGACTATTAGCAACAAGCTGCAACATTTTACCAGAAAAAAAGTTGGGTGCTGTCGATAAACTGAAAAAGTTAAGAACTTGTGGCCAGTGTTGTCACTCATACACGCAGGCAGATCAAGCATTCTAAATAGCTAATCCAAACAGCAGCTGCTAAAGGTTGTAAAATTTGGATTGGCGTTCTAGCTGCAGCCGTGCTGAAAGTAGTTTCGTTCTTTCCCTCCAGACCCTGTGAGGCCTTGGCCGCCCTCGCCGTGTGTGTTCACGCAAGGCAACGTTTTATGAAGACGAGCGCATCATCAGAGGGGAACGCACAATTTCCGCCTCCTTTTGCAAAGTAATTATATTTCGGTCCCTAATGAGATTAGGCAACGGCTTGTGTTACAGCATTCCAACGAAGGCACACATACTGTATAGGAACGCGCACACACGCATGCAAACATATAGTAACACATGTGAAACACTGTGCACACACACAATTTGAAACATGCGAGTCAAATTGAGTAAGCGTTGTGAGTTGTTTAGCCCTCTTAGCCTGGAAGACCCTCTCTCATGTTATTATTAAGAAGACACAAAAAACACTTGGGCTGATTAGTTCAGGGAATAAATGATCTGTAATTAGGCTAAGTGCTTCAGAGGGAATATTTTAACAGTGGAGAACAGAGGCCCTCTCTAGAGCTCCAGCAACGTACATACAAAACATGGAGCCAAAACATCCAAGAATGCTATATTTCCCCTGATTCTGAGCCAGAATGTGGGGGAGGAAAACAGTGGTGGTCGGGCGGTGGATCATGTAAGGATAACTCATTGTATTATTTTTCCATTCCATTCAGCTGAACTTGTACTCAAGAAGACCTTCAACCATAAAGGGGCATGAAATGTTAGGCTGATTTTGTAGTTTGTTTTCCACTTAAAAGGTTAAAGGTTAAAAACTACAGCAGGGTACAAACATGGCAGTCTGTAAAACATGACAAGCATAGCAACACAGCTGCAGCTAATTGAATTAATAATGGGTGTGTTAGAGTTTAGGTGTGTCAAACATTGTCTATTGTGCTTACACAATGGCAGGCCCTTGGCTCTGACACACCTATGAAAATCTAACACACTAATTATTAATTTGTTTGGTGCACTAGTCTACCCATTTTTTCCCATTGCACAAAAAGTCTCTTCACTGAAAATGGTCCATCTACAGGCTCACCATGGGTTGTGCATTGCGAGTTTATAGGTGTGCCATTCTCACCAAATGTTTGCCTATTTTCACCAAACGTTCGCCTTGACATGCCGAGAATAGGTTAAAGCGCAAAGTACAGTACATTCTCAACACGTGTTTTTCCAACTTCAGCTTATATCATTATATACACTTTTAGATCTTATCCGTGGTCATAATGGAAACTTGATTCACAAATGGAGAATTATTAAATCACGTGTGTATTTTTATATTGAAACTTAATTACTTCCTGTCAAACGAAAACAGTACTAACTAATTTCAATGAATAAAATGATGACTTTGCCTGTGATTCCATTGTGTGAGTCCCATAGCTCGAGACGGGAGTTGTACCTGAGCTCAGAGCTACACTTACACAACACCAGAGAGAGAGAGAGAGAGAGAGAGGTCAATAAAGCACAGAAGCTTTAATTGCAAAACTCAGCGTGCTAGTGACATAACAAACAATCAGCGGGCAGGGACTTTTATATAGTAGTTACTTGGGCCAGTGGGTGGCCCAGCTCAGTGGGTTGGTACAGTATATGGATCTAAAATTAAACTATTTAGTAGCATTTTTGCCACAGGTTATGGGATCTGTAGTGCCAGTTGGGGTCTCAAGACTACACATACTGTAGTTTGGGTGCATGCATCCCCAGGTATGGACGAGTGTAAGACATCTTTGAAATATCTGGACACAGACACAAATATCTGGATTTTTAGATATGTTTTAAAATATACGCCTATAATGACATGCTGAACATAGGGATGCCAGGTTAAAAGGGGTTAATAACATCATGACAGCGATGAACCAGTCTCTCTCTGCGTTGGGAAATGTTTGCTTATATTATAATGGTTTATTCATGCACAGTTCACATCTCCAATGACTTTCGACCCCATGGCAGATTCTACGCAAGATTTCTTCAGTCTGAAGTTGAAAGTCTGCTCGCTGCATGAAATGATTCCTTGATGATGTAATCCAGAGCTTTTTTGTGCAATAGCATATTTGAAACTGATTACTAAGCTATGCACCAAATGAAGAGTGGGTTAGAGTGTACTGTGTGAGAAAGTGTTGGTATTTGAGCAGTTAAGAAGAAATGGATGTATTCTTGATGTTTGCACATTCCCATCTAAGCTAATTGACTCCTCTTTAATGTGTCTTGTTTTGTTTGTTTGTTTGTTTGTTTGTTAGTTAGTTTTCATCCAAGCTTAGGGTAGTACACTGCATGTCGTCCCATGCAGACAGAGGTCCCTTAGGGACATGGCACAGTGACGCAGTACGTCACACTTAACCCTTGAGAAGTCACCATGGCACAGTGCAAACTGTACTGTTCTGCACCCACTTGCCTTGTCATAAAGAACAACCTGCTTTCTGCTTTCCAACACATCCCCGGGGACCAGAATGACCATTTCCCAGACAGCACTTTTGTCAGCACGATCGATAACATGCGCTGTTGTCAGACACAGGCTATGACCATACCCCCCTTTCCCTGGTAAGCCATTTGTCCATCACCATGGTTTGAGCACCTGTACGTATGTCCTGGCACGATCAAATCGACTGTTTTTGACTGCTAAACACTGTCGCCTGTTGCCCTCAGCTAACAGACCTTTTCACATTTGACAACATGTTCATTCTAAGTGGATGATTTGCCGTTGCGGTGTTGGTGAATATCAGTGTAGCTGACATGAAATAAACTTGGGCCCACGCCGTTCCCTAGCAACACAGTTCCACTGACAATGTCTACGGCAGCTGTTCTCCAAAACCCCTCGACAACACTTCACACAGATCTACAACATTCTTACAATTACAGACGTAAGGGTTTGGTCAGAGAGAGAGAGAGAGGCACTGTGTGTGTGTGTGTGTGTGTGTGTGTGTGTGTGTGTGTGTGTGTGTGTGTGTGTGTGTGTGTGTGTGTGTGTGTGTGTGTGTGTAAAGCACTTTGTACAAAAGGTGCTATATAAATGCACCATTTTACCATTTTAGAGAGAGAGAGAGAGAGAGGTTGCACGTAAGAGGAAGGGCATCATTTCAAAGTTATTTTGGAACTAGTCGAGGGGTGTCGAGGCAATAAATTGCAGTGAAACTTGAGACCTTCGATGCTACACTCTTTCAGAGCTTTTAACCAGTTCTGGAAGAGCTCCATAGTTTTGTGCAGGCCATGAGGGCTTCGTACATAAAGGCTGCCTCAGGTAGGTAGCCAACGATACAGATGGCCTGTGATTTCCAGTGGAAGGTTTCCCATTGCACATCAAAGCGAGACAAGGTGTGTTGTTGTTGTTGTTGTTTTTATCTTTTGAAACACATGCGCATCACTAATCATGCCGTATATCATATCAAAGCATCCCACCTCCATCAAAGTTGGAACTGTTCGATAGCACAACCATTTTTTTGTTTTATATACCCACCAGGCCCTCTCTCCGCTTCTTCTTTGCGTCTGTTCTCTCGCCAGGATGCATGGGATTAAACGCCAGTTATTGTTCAGCTCCCTTAATGTCACGCCTCTCTCTCTCTCTCTCTCTCTCTCTCTCTCCCCCCCTCCCTCCCTCCCTTGACGCTGCCATTTCAAGCTAATTAATTTTCTTTCTGGGGTGTAACCATATTGGCAGGCCGACAGGTAACATTATAAAAGCGTGACCTTCCCCGCACTGGTGTCCCACAGGCGGTTCTACAGGCCGGCTGGTGCCGGCCTGTTAGAGAAAGCCTACAAAGGCACTGCGGGAGCGGCAGGCATCCTTGAATTTGTGTTATAGAACGTGTTCTTCAAAGCAGCTCAGTTCTTATAAGCTTTCATGTGACGGATTAGTGGAGGAAGACACACCTGAATGCAGGGATAGATCACCTAAAGCCAAAACCACTCACAATCACGTTTGTCCACATTAGTAATGAATGTGTCTCTAACCTTTTTTAATCTTTCTCTAGAATAAATTATGAGCATTTGCCAGTACCATAGGTAGTGTTATTGTATTCTGTTTGAGAAAGAGATAACCAATTTGAATACGCATAGCAAGGGTACATTTTAGTTAAAATGGCAAAACACTGAGGAGTTTCAACAAGATTGACTTTTGGGGGGGGGGGATAAAAGTTGAAATCCAGTATCCAAGATTCAAAATTGGTGCATTTCTGGGTACCAGTTTTGTGGCTGTAAAACAAATTGATCAGGGAATACTGTACGCGTGTTTAAATGTTGACATTGTGGGTGGTGCCAGGGGAAAGGAAACGATGACAGTGTGTGTTTTTTTAAAAGCTATTCTATGTGCTAAGTCCTATAATAATGATAATAATTACCACAACAACAACTATTATTATTAAAGTAATAATAATTGTCCCTTAATAAATTGTCATGACGTGTGTGTGTGTGTGTGTGTGTGTGTGTGTGTGTGTCATCACTAGTGTTTAGTAAATATGGTTCAATAAACATCAGATATACCTAATGCAAGCGACGAGATACAACAAGATAAGACTGAATTGCTCTACGCAAAACCGCAGTGCCATAGAATTACAGTAACTGCTTGTTAGCTTGCGCTGCATCCTCACACATGGCCGTGCGCTCTTCCTTTGTTTTCTAGTGCAGCTATAGCCAATGCGGGGGTGTGATGATGAACGAGTGCCGTGCTCAATTGACCACTCCCTGAGCTCAGCAGGGGGCCACGGCCTTCTGGGGCCGCCGTTTGACTGGATGTGACAGACCTCATTTCAGATCTACCATTTTCTGTCTCGTTGAGGTGTTAGACCAACTGAGCCAAACACATCTGAAAGACCGTGTCGAGTATTTCTCATCTGTGATTGCTTGCATTTTCTTTTGTGGCAGGGGGGGTGGGGTGTAGATGCTCACACTTGACCATAAAGCTTTGATACAGGAAACCTTTGAGGTAGTTGTTAGGCTCTGTAGTGTTTGTTTATATACATTACAGTAGATGTGCAATTTCCATCACTGATGATAGTAAACCATGAAAGAAACTGGCTGCTTTTACCTTAAAGGTTTCATGACGTTCAGTTTTACCACACATTAAAAGTCTTTGTCATGGTCCTTCAAACATGTATAGAAAGTTTTAACCAAAAATTCCACTCCATTGATCCATGGCAGGTGTTTTTCTCTCACATTTCTAAAGCCTTTTCAACTGCAATGAAAAAGAAGTCTTTGCCTGCGGGTGCCGCTGGTGAGGGGTTTTGCCTGTCAATCATCGCCTCTGCTCCGCCCCCCCCCCCCCCCCCCCCTCCCCCAAAGGAAAGGATAGGGGAGGGGAGGGGCGAGGAGGAGAGTGGGCGGGATTAATCGACAGTGACCTCACTGTCGAAGGGCCAAGCTTTTCAGCCTAATTATTCAGAAAACCCCAGACCACAGAAAATCCACTGAATGTGGAAAAAAATAAAAAAAATTGAAAATGAATGTCATAGAACCTTTAATTAGTCCAACTTGTTCCCATGTAATGTCCATTTGTTCCTGTGCAATTGTAATGCACGTAGCCTGGTAAACCATTCCGGTCGTGTGCATTCACATTACCATGTGTCTTCTGCAGACCGGTCTGACCCCAAGCACTGCATGGGTGGGCGTTATGCAAAAAACAAAGAGTGGAAAAGCCTATCAGCGTCTGCTCTCAGGGCCCTGTAATTGACAGACTTGTGATTGGCAGGTGACATGTGATTGGCTATTCCACTTTTTTGGGGTTCTGCAAAACGCCCACCCAGTCCTTGGGGCCGGACCGCAACGTAATGCCGGTAAACATAAGTCCAAGTTTCCCTGAGCGAGACACTTAAAGGATAACTTTGTTTTTTTTACAATAAGGGTTATTCTATTAGATTGTAATGATAATAATTAAAAGGTGAGTGTAAAAAAACCATCATGTATTGCTTTCTATCGTTTTTTAATGATTTAGTGATTTTTAACTGGGGGGCGGGGGCATTAGATCCATTGGTAAATAGTAGGGGTGTGCCGATACACTAATTTCACGAAACGATACGATACGATATTTGGCTCACAACTTCGATACGATTTCGATACGATACGATACGCACTTTTTTTTAATGAAAATATATGGAGGAGAAAAAAAGAAAATGCAAACAAATAATTCTGTTTTTGCATTATTCAGACATGCAAACTTGTAGCTTTTCAGCTACAATAGCCGTTTTGAATCCAAATAGTATGACACCTGACCCGAAAAAAAAACATGTTGTCACTCTTTTCACTTCGGGGCCGTTTGCATGCCTAATTTTTATGATTGTAAAAAAAAAAAAGAAAAAACATTTTTTTTTTTTTTTTTCAAAAACGATATTTTTTTTTTCCAAAACGATACATATCGTCGCGAAAACGTATCGTGATATATCGCGGGACGATATATCGGCACACCCCTAGTAAATAGTCATGAACGCAGCCTCCGATTTCCGTGAAACTTTGTACGTAAATCCTCACTACGCCAATGAAGAAATGCCACCCTACATTTTTCAAATCAGCCTCATGGTGGCGCTGTAACAGGCAGATTCACGTTTTGGCCTATTCATAGGCCAAAACGTGAATCAGCCTGTTACAGCGCTACCATTCACTGAAATCGGAGGCTGCGTTCAATGACTATTTACCAATGGATCGAATGCCCCCGCCCCCCAGTTAAAAATAACGCAAATCATTAATAAACGGTAGAAAGCAATACACGATGTTTTTAAACACTCATCTTTTAATTATTATCATCACAATCTAATAAAATAACCCTTGTTGTAAAAAAAATAAGTTGTCTTTTAACCCCTGACTGCTCCCCGAGCGCTCCTGCCCCCAATAGTTATAGGATGGCTAAATGCAAGGACAGTTTTCACGTACTGTATGTGCAAATATACAGTGACAAAAACACCCGAAGGAGTGGGAACCAAATTATGATAATATTATTGTCATAATTATACTCAATACTTCCAAAACACTGAATATTGTCTCAAACTTTTCTTTTTAAATAACTTCCAGTCTCGAGCACAAACAAGGCATGTGAACTCGTTGAAACCCAAATAGATTATGTTGTATTTTTCTTTGTTTTCTGATTCATTATTCACTGTGAAGGAATGCAGCCAAAACAAAAATGCACACTGAATATGAGGCTTCACAGCGTGAGTAAATGATAGATGTTTTGGGGGTATTCCTTTAACCCAATTTAACCGGGAAAGCATTCGTTTCATTTTTTTTATTTTGCCGATGGCTATTCAAAAATTGCAGATAATACAATCTGCTATTTTTGAACATTTTTTGAAAAATCTTTAAAGTGTGAGAACTACTGATTTTGAGTCCTGGTGGTCTCAATGGGCTTTTCACACTCACTCACTCACTCATTAACACGGCTTTGCCACTTTGCATGTGAGTTTCAGGATAACTCATTGAGATAGACGTCCATGGAAATAGGAACTACAGACCAAAAGTGCATAAAGATGGAAGATCTGTCAGAGCCGCCCCCACGAAGATCAGAGCAGCGCTGCCGCCAATGCATGGGCTCTGAACTCGACTGAACTCCTCACGACTCTGCTGAGGTCCTCGAGATGGCTTGAGGGGAGTTTGTGTACCTTTTAACCCATTAAGACCTGGAACTGTGTCATTTTTAGATTTGAGATAAAAAAGCATTATTTTACACTTTGGGCTATTCAAAAATAGCAGATCTACAAGCTCGTAGCGCGGCACCGAGTGCCGCGCTACGAGCTTGTAGATCTGCTATTTTTGAAAAATCGTGAAAATGTGTGCAAATCTGCTGAATATACAGTATATACTTTTAAAGCGAACATTTGTAACTCAAATCTTTGCTTCTGGGGGGTCCCTGGAACAACATATTTTGATGGGGGTCCGCGGCCAAATACATATAATTTTGGGGGTCCTTGACATGAAAAAGATTGAACACCACTGATATAGAAACATACGTTTTTTCAGAAAACTGTTGGGATTTAGGAGACATGTAGAAGCGGCCTCAGGTCTCAATGGGTTAAGGAGACGTGGAGAGAATGAGAAAAGAGGGGAAGGAGGGAACGTGTCTGTGTGTGTGTGAGAGAGAGAGAGAGAGAGAGAGAGAGACAAACTGATCTGACGGAAGGAGGAAGGTAAACGGATAACGTCGTCAGGGGTGCTTTCCCCCCCTCAAGCCCCCCTGTGAACGTGTCAGGAAACAGGACTGTGTGTCAAGCCTGCTCAGCCGGGGACTCCAGAGCCCGTGGAAGGACATGGAGTTGAAAGTATGAAAGTGATGCTCTCGCTGGAATGCACAAACACTTCATAGAATCGTAAGAAAGAACTTGAGTTTGCGTTCCTCGTTGTCACAATGCTGTCATGTGTGATGTCCGGCGAAGCTGAAACAGGTGTGCTTAATCTCTTACGCCCTATATACTTAAAAAAAGAAGCGAAAATAGCTGATGTACAAGTTCAGAACGCATAAAGTGTGACGCATTGTGAGCGCGTAGATTGGCTATTTGCCACTTTGTTTGTGTAACTATAAAAACACACGGTACAGTATATGAGATATGATGGACACTAATGTACTTAATAGCCAGCCTTGAAAACGTACACGAAAATAATACATTTTCTGCTAAGAAGTTTACCAGACAATGCACAGCATCCACTAGCCCAGGGGTCTTCAACGTTTTCAGGCCAAGGACCCCCTAGCTGAGAGAGAGAGATGAAGCAGGGGCCCCCTCTATATTGCATAAAATTGTGTTTCAGATTCAACATTTTTTGTTTACGTGGTCTGCTCTCCTCTACACCTACGCCTCTTTGCCAAAAATAGCCGATCTACAAGCTCACAATGCCTCGCAGCGCGAGGCGTTGTGACACACACACAAACACACACGAACACACACGCACACGCACACACACACACACACACACACACACACACACACACACACACACACACACACACACACACACACACACACACACAGCCAGATGGCAAGGGTGCACACACGCTGACAAACAGGCTTCATATGGACACTCGTTAGATGTACACACAGGCAGGTTTTGCTGGCAGTGTAAGTGTTCAGCTATACTGCATACACTATACACTCTCAAGGTTAAATGAACACTCGGGAGTTTATAGTGCAGGTACTCCTGTTTCCTCCGACTCCCACTCAACAGAGCAGCGTTCAGCATTCTTCTCAACTCTTTAAAGCGTTGTTCACTGTAGCCTGCCCTCCATTACTGAGAGCTGAACAGCAATAACAGCCGGCCACGGTCAGTAATGCTGACACTTATCACAAGAGAGAGAGAGAGAGCGAGAGAGAGAGAGAGAGAGAGCGAGAGAGAGAGAGAGAGAGAGCGAGAGAGAGCGAGAGAGAGCGAGAGAGAGAGAGTTTATGCGTGCGTGCGCACGTGTGTGTGTGTGTGTGTGTGTGTGTGTGTGTGTGTGTGTGTGTGTGTGTGTGCACTGCACATTCAACTGATGGAAAAAATAAATTAAAAATACAATGTATAAAATAGCCGTCCTAAAATTGTACTGTAACTCCTTACAGTGATGCAGTGTGTGTGTGTGTGTGTGTGTGTGTGTGTGTGTGTGTGTGTGTGTGTGTGTGTGTGTGTGTGTGTGTGTGTGTGTGTGTGTGTGTGTGTGTGGCTCATGATGACACACAAGGCCAACAGTAGCCGAAACGTTGTGTCATGTAATTGTTTTAAAGTAAACGAAACACTAAGGAGCAATGCTGTTGTGCAAACTTTTATTCTTTTGAACTGTCACTATGTGTCCAGCACCAGCAGCAAACTCGATGAGCGCAACCCACTGCTTCTAACTGGGCATTGCAGGCCCCATGATTAGTGCTGCTGAGACAGGATGAATGTTTACAATAAAGGAGTGGTGCAACTCGGGCGATTGTAAACATAATAAAGCTGCCCTGTATATAAAAAAAAAACAGATCATTTCCATAACAATGGTTCACTCCAGTATAAGTGATAGCCTAATGTGTACAATGGAACTCCATTCGCGTATGCTCATGTGCATCATCAACACGGTCAGTGGTTTCTGATGACATCAGGGATCCCCGTATCTGCATATTTTAGTCGATCGGTCGAACGGTAGTGGGTACCACAATAATGGGTAGTCAGAGAACAGGTTCAACGGGTACTCACAACCAGTGTTAGGGGTAACAGCGTTAAAATTAAGGCTGTTACTGTCACGGAATACTTTAACAACGGGTACAGCGGGTGAAACCTGACTATGCGTATACAACGGGTGCTGCATAACATGGTGGGGCACGCGTTTACGATCGTTCTCGACTTGCGTGGTCCCGAGTAGTTTATTATTAATGACGGTACTGTGTGTCTTCATGTGTATCCAGTCCAGTCTATGACGTCAGTCATCTATGATCATTACATCTTTTCCTATCTATTACATATTTCTCCATATTTGGGCACGGCTTCAGCCCAATCCCAGCCCCTTTCACTTCCATAATAAAGATATAAAACGCGTAATATATTAAATGCATGTAGGCTCTTCCTTGAACTACTGGCTGAGTACACAAGACATTTGGCTCTGATCAGTCCTGCAGTTTGCAAGATTAGCCGAGGACAAATAAACAGACACACACAGCGTTGACATACTTTCATCTAGATGGTTATAGTCTCCAAAAGAGCCCTAAATCCTGTGATTTAACTCACGGTTGCTATCCTCACACAAGAACAGACGGCTTCAGACGCTCTGACAGTGGGCGGTTCACCCCACTATCATGTTTCTCTGCCAACATTCTGGGGCAGTTCACACCGCCATGCTGTTTATCTGCCAATGTTGTGAAGTGGTTTGAACTGGCCTCAACCCCGCGGCATACAGTATGTACGTACTGTAGTACACATCTCCCCACGCTGTGGCTCGAAGAGACATACCTTTAAAATTTCAATCAGCACCATCCCGACAGACATCGGGAACAGACATCCCGAAGACCTCTGTGAGACGTGCCTTATGAGCCTGAAAAGCAAAGCTGCCTCGTACTTTCGTACGAGGCAGAGGTGTTGGCTTAGATTTGTAGTGTGTAATCACAGTCTACAGTCTCCCTCCGCACACACTGCGAGTCACAGACACTGTATTTATTTAACAGTTTGTCTCTATATTGCCTTTTAGCGGATTTGATCTGCTCTCTGTAGGTCGTACGTACACGTTTTTTTTTTTGCAGCATTCCTTCTCCCCCTGATTTAAAAGCAGTGTTACGCTCCCTTAACCTCGAGCGAACATCACTGTTTATCCAGGGCTTCGGTTCTTGAGATAGGAGTGAATAGAAATGGGATACAGCTATCCACGCACAATCTAGAGTAGAAAAGTTACAGATTAAATGTACTCATCCAAACTCACAGTCCTTAAAGAAATAGGAATAATATTGGAGTAGTCACCCTACTGTGAATATATTGCTGCTAAAATCTACAATCTGATTATTTAAGTTTGCCGGCAACCTCAAATTCCTGTATCGCAGAACAAGGCCTTTTTGACTTTTCAGTTAAGAAGCGCCTTGTGTCATCATTGGATACAGTAGCATTTTGATTAAGCTTGCCCTGCTTGGTGCAGTTGTTTGACAGGTAAATTTAGGAACAAACTGCTGGTCAGGCAAAGTAATATCATTCTGTGCTTGATGAAATGCAACCCCTACGATTTCATGTTGGTAGAGATTAATTCAGACGGGTAGGACTGCTGCCAGTGCAGAGTAGAACAACATAAGATGTATCATTTGCACAATATCATAAATGTGTACTGCACCTCAAGACTTGTTCTCAGATAATGGTCCATACTCAGCATAACTATAATACCAGAGCCAGTGTGTGTTCTTTTAAATTGCCTCAGGTAAATAATAATGGAGGCAGAAAGTTTTTTATGTTTTTAAATTCCGCACCCATGTTGTGGGATTGCCATCCACTGTACATAGATTAAAACACTTAATCCTTATTTTCTTTGTCGTATGTACTTTTTTTTATTGAAAATGTCGACCTATAATAAGAAAGCCAGGTTGAATGTGATTTAAAGTCTTTAGATGCGAGTGCGGTTACAGAAGTCAGGTAAGGATTTATTTATGGAACAGATTAACATATTTATGATAAATTATTGAAACAGTACTGAACAGTGTTTGTGCCAAGTTTGGTGCAGATTGGAGCAATGGTGTGCCTGTGACCCCCGGGGGCCCGTGACATGGTCCCTGGGGGGCATATGTGGCCTCTGATTTGATTAATGTCATGCCAGACTGGTGTGGCTATTCTGATGGCAGTCCCCTGAACAATGTTTGTGCCAGGTCTGGTGCAGATCGGAGCTTAATACATGATATATGAGAGAGAGAGAGAGAGAGAGAGAGAGAGAGAGAGAGAGAGAGAGAGAGAGAGAGAGAGAGAGAGAGAGAGGCCCTAGCACAAATATGTCTGTGGCTGCTGTCCATGGTTCTGAAGTAACTGTGGCTGCTGTCCATGGTCCTGAAGTTCTCATGGCAGACCCCTGAACAGTGTTTGTGCCCAGTTTGTTGTGGATTGGAGCAACGGGGCTCCTTTGGCGCCCAGGGCCACGCGTGAAACCTGTCCCTGGTCCTGTAGTAACTGTCACTATAGCTGCTCTCCACGGTTCTGAAGTAACTGTCCCTGCAGCTGCTGTCCAGGGGGACTGTGGCCCACACGTGGCCCCTGGTGTGGCTATTCTGGTGGCAGACCCCTGACCAATGTTTGTGCAGAGTTTGGTGTGAATCAGAGCAACGGTGTGCCTGGCAAGTCCGGATGTTACGTTTGTGACGTCCGCGGTTCGCTGTTGTCCCACCCTCCACAATTTACAATTTACAATGTACAATTTAGCAGACACTCTTTATCCAGAGCAACTTACAGTAAGCACACATCAAATGCATAGGCAATTTAAATATTAACATAGGATTCTCAATCCAAGTATTCTTCCCTGTACTTGAGCAATACTTAAGCCAAGTAAAGGTGGCTGCAGGCATGCTACCATTTTAGATTATCACTCTTTCACCTTTTAGGTGGAAGGATTTTCACTTAAAAAGGTGATTATGATACTAGGCGCTCATAGTCCGGTGATTTTGGTTAGTAAAAACAGACAGATGTGTTGCTTATCACCGCGGCTCAGTGACTTCATGTTTTCAAACCGCCGGGTGAGAGGGTGATCACCTACAGGTAAAAGTCCGGAATAAAAAATGTACTAAAGGTATTGGTATCAAAATGCACTTAAAGTACCAAAAGTAGAAAGTACTCATTACGCAGAATGTCCCATTTCAAGTTTTCAAATGTAAAAAAATATTTTGAAGATAGCAGATCTACAAGCTCACGATGCATTGCAATGCGATGCATTGTGAGCTTGTAGATCGGCTATTTTCAAATGGCCAAAATGTAAATAGGGCTGAGGTGGTTAATGTATGTTTTGTAATAATAATCAAAATCTACAAAGCAACTAGTAACTAAAGTTTTCAAATAAATGTAGTGAAGAATATTTGGGATGATGATGTAGTGGAGTAGAAGGAAAAGTATTGGAAATACTCAAGTACAAATATCTCAAAATTGTACTTAAGGGGGGTGCATGCTACCATTTTTCGGTAAGACTATTTCTGCATTGCAGTATTGATACTTTTACTTAAGTAAAACATTTGAGTTCTTTTTCCACCACTGCTGATTAGAGCAACAACCAAAAAAAACACAACCAGAAAAGCATTTATATACACAGGACATGGAGCGTGGTTTCAAAGATAATCTCCTTCACTCTGGGAGAGGTGGGTATCCTAATGCGGTCCACAGCACTTTGCCGGAGAGTGCCCGCGGGCGAGGCCCTCTGCTTTAATTGGGGGGGCCAGTGATTTCCCATCGCCGCCCCATTGATTTTTATTTGCATAGTTATTTGTCGAATGGATACAAAGCCGGTGGCGGCCTTATCGATCAATCTCGCGGAACGCTGCGCAGAGACGGGAGAGACGCCGAGTAGCAGGATGCGAGGGCAAGATCATTAAAGCAGAAACGCAGAGTGTCAGCGCACTATAGTGCACTACTCGGGGAGAACGCCATGAGTGATCACTCTTGACATGTATGCGATGCAGCCTCGCCACGCTCCTGATGCGATCCAGGGACCTGATGCCAGTGCGTGGTGGACAGTAACACAGTAAAGTGCAAGTACAGTATCTGTGCTTTACTTGAGTGTTTCGGATACTTATGACTGTCAGTACACAACATTTCAAAGACAAACATTGTACTTTTGATTCAACTACATTTCTAGGAAGGAAATAGCCGATCTACAAGCTTGATTGTGAGCTTGATCTCCTATTTTCACTACTATTCATATTATTTGAAGATTCCTGTATAACCATCTTGCATTTATTTGGAAATCTATCTAGACTTTGACTCAAGTACTGAGGCAGTCCACCACTGCCTGATGCCCGCCTGTGTGGGCACACATACAGTATCTGTCCACACAGAGGTGGACTTTTACACAATGTTTTTTTTCACAGTGAAGGTGCAGTACACACACCTGTACCATACAAAGTAACATCACACTGTCATTTGGTTCTGTCTCATCCAGATAGATCTGAAGGTATATGTGTTGAATGGTACTGTAGATTATGTCTATTGCATGCTTATTGTTCTGTTGTAGCCTACTTTTGCCATGTATAATACCGTGATTCTCAACCTTTTTTTCCCCAATGACCTCCAGTTTGATTTGCATTAGGCCATATATTATGATTTGTATCACTTGGACCCCGATCTATCTACACTGTAAAATCCTCAGTGTTAAAGGTAAGGTAAGTGATATGTTTTGGTTAAAAGGTTAAAGCACTATATTTTGATAGTAATCAATGCTATAGAGTGTTTGTTCAGTAACAGGAGTCTCCCCGTCTCTCCAGTTCTTTAATAAACAGAAAATACATTTCCAGGTACAGTAGGTGACAAAATCTCAGCCAATCAGGAAAGAGTACCCATTTATCAGCTTCATTTTTATAGTGTTTCAGTTCCAAATGTGTCTGCTCATTTCTTAGGGTCATCACTTCAAGTTTCACTTATTTCATCTATATCCTGACTGAGTTCTCTATCCTGATTGGATAACATTGGAAATGAAACTGAAACTGAACTGAAAATGCATTTTCTGTTTAATAGGTGGAGAGACAAAGAGACTCCTGTTACTGAACAAACACTCTATAGCAATGAGTACTATCAGAATATACAGCTATTTAACACTTATTTTAACCAAAGCAAATCACTTACCCTACCTTTAACTTAACTCATAGTGTAATGGAATCATGGAAACGCGTTGTGAACTTGTAGATCGGCTATTTAAAAAAAAAAAATTAAACATGGCTTAAATTAGCCTGGCATGGCCAGACTAACTAATCTGCCAAGGGCAATTTTGTTTTGCAATGGCAGATTTGTCTGGAACCAGGCTAGGCTTAAGTGGTTAATTAATGGTGTGTTTTTATAAGTTTGGGTACCAGAGAGACATCACATTTCTCCTTATAGATCTTTGAGCTAAAATGTGTTGGGAAGCACTGGTCTATAAGACACACTCCTCTATTAAACTGTACATGTAGCTGTCAATGGTATGCTCACAAAAATGTCACTTTGTGTCGAGTCCAGTGCTGTGTCATTGTTCTCGGGCCAGTGAATCGACTTCATGCAGGCGTACGTTCTGTCCCCTGCCTCCAAACAAAGCGTGCGGGGGGGGGGGGGGGGGGGGGCAATATTCTGTTCCAACCCGTGTTTAAATAACGTTGTGTCGGGTGCTTTAGTGCTGGGTTTGCTTATCCCATTAAAACTGGGAAAGCATCTGTGTCATTTTGTGTCAGTTTTTTTTGCTATATATGAGTGTGTGTCACGATTTAAAAAAAATAGCAGATTCGTGCCTCGCTATGAGCTTGTAGATCTGCTATTTTTGAAAAATCTTGAAAATGTGTGCAACTCTTTGCTTCTGGAGGTCCCTGGAACAAAACATTATTGAAATGGGGGGTCAAATACATATCATTTTGGGGGTCCTCCTTGACACAAAAGGTTTTTGAGCTCCGCTGATATAGCAACATCCATTTTTCAGAAAACTGTTACGATTTAGAAGACATTTGTAGAAAAGCGTTGCGTCGGGTGCTTTAGTGCTCGGCTTCGCTTATTGCCTCAAATCTAATCAATCCCTGTACAGATTAGTCGTGTAACGAGGTGTCCTCACACAGACTCTGACGTGTCTAGCTCCATCCGCAGAGAAATTGTCACAACAAGCAAAAGCGCACACACACACACACACACACACACACACACACACACACACACACACACACACACACACACACACACACACACACACACACACACACCTCCCATTTCCTTTCCACAACAACCACAAAGGCGCTAAATGGATTACTGTAGGTGATTATTGTCATTGTCACCAGTCTACAGGGTTTAGACTTCGTTGCTGTCGGGCAGAAACCTTGTATCTCTGAATTTTAACTTTGTTTTTGTAAATGAATACCCTTCTTCATCATAGAGGAGCTGTTACACAAAAGCAGTGAAAATTGCAGATCCTCATGCTCACAACGCGTCTTGATGTGACGCGTGGTGAGCTTGTAGATCGGCAATTTTTTGGACATGCAAGGTGCAGTGTGTGTGTGTGTGTGTGTGTGTGTGTGTGTGCACAAACACACACATCATCCTCGAGGCGCTGTCCCACACCACGTCTGAGAGAACGAGTGTGAATGTGACAAACTAAAAGTGGATGACATGGCGGTGTGGGGTCGGAGAGAGAGAGAGAGAGAGAGAGAGAGAGAGAGACCCACCATCTGCACCACCATCCTCCACCCCACAGGGGGAGCGAGATAATCTGGCATGAAAATTCAACATAAAGTTACAGATGGACACTACGGAGAGACAAGATGAGCGAGGAAACGAGGAGGACGACGAAAGAGAGAGTGAGCGGGGGAGAGAGTGAGAGGGGGGAGAGAGGGAGAGAGGGAGAGAGAGAGAGAGAGAGAGAGAGAGAGAGAGAGAGAGAGAGAGAGAGAGAGAGAGAGAGAGAGAGAGAGAGAGAGAGAGAGAGAGAGACAGAGAGACAGAGAGAGAGAGGGTGGCATTAGGACATGATATATGGAGAGCTACAGAGCACAGATAGTAAATTGAAGAGGAGGGGAAGGAGTTTAGAGAAAATGCCATCTGTGAATAGTTAGGCCCCCGGGGCAGTATTTCTGACTAGGATTTAGCACATGGCATCACTGTACGTGCAAAACAAGCAAGGTGGGGGTGGAAAGAGCATTAGATTATCCTGCTCAATTAAGCGCTGTTAAGTGTACAGTACTTAAGTAAATGTACTTAGTTACTTTCCACCTATGCTAATCAGACAGTGATTGACAGAGGGACAAGAGTTTGAATTCCAAAACAGAGTCACGGAGTGGATTATGAAAGGCTTATGAGTGGGTGAATGGGTGTTCGCTCTTTCAGATCCGTTTTGCCGTTGGTTTTGCTAGAATCTCTGCTGATTTATATCATTTAGATAAGATCCGTCCATTGTTTCCCGTCTCTTGTTATTCGTGCAAAGGAGAGAGAAGTGCCATGGACTGGATTAGCAGGGTGACTGCTCATTTCCAATGTGGATGCTGGGGTTCCAGTGGTTAAGATTCAAGGTGAGGCCCCTGGACCAATTATCTTGTAGGGCAGGTTGAAAGTGGTCAAAGTGGAGCAATAATCTTATGAACTGAATTTGATTTAAAATTATGCAAATGCATGGGTGATAACATACTTGTACAGTATATGTGAACATACAGTAACACAATGTATAACATTTACAGTATGCTCCTTCGGTCGGCCTTTGAGGTCGTTTCTGTAGTTGTCTCTCTCCCTGTCATCTCCATTTTGTTCTCCTTGAATTTGTTTTTACAGTACAGGCCCCTTTGAGCTTTATTCCTCCTCTCATCCGCACACCTTTTGCCTTGTGTGGGCATGTCTAAAATAAAAGAGAAGAGAGAGAATTCAAAATAAAAAAAGGGGGGGGGGGGTTTCTATCTCTGGGTCCCATTTGGTTCCATTTGTACACTCTCAGAATTACAGACTCATAAAGGGTCCATTTGGTTCCATTTGTACACTCTCAGAGTTACAGACTCATAAGGGTCGATTTGGTTCCTAACTACCTATCATTTAGCTGGGGACCCCCTGGAACTCACTCAACCCCACTTTGACGAACTGGCCCATATCAACTGGCCCGTGTTCGGGGGAAGGGAAGACGGGTGGGGAGGGTGACCTTTGTCAATGCACACACCGATCTACAAGCTCACAACGCGTCGCGATGCGTCGCATTGTGAGCTTGTAGATCGGCTATTTTCAAATAAAATCTTGCGGGGAAATTATAATAAGCAGATCTGGCAGCCCTGCGCGGAAGGAGTAGGACCGAAGGCTCTACGTCCTCCCGGTGGGGGCTCCTCACTGGCAGGTGAGACAGTAGAGTACAAGAGGAGTGGCAAGCAGTGGGAGGAATTCATTGGCGTAACGGCTGGATTGGAGAGAAAAAGAGGTAGAAAAATAAATAAATATATATATATATATATATTGGCCACTCTAAAAGGCATCTGGCATCAGTCATTTGTTTTATTCACAGCCAGCAAGGATGACACAATCTGCAATGGTGTTGTTTGGCAGCCGGCCCAGGGTGAGATACTGGACTATCTGTTTTTATGGATAAAAGGCTCAGGTGGCATTTCCGTTAAAGCATCCCCACAAAGCATCTCCGCACCACAAAACAAAAGCACGTCTTTTCGTGCTTTTGGGAGAAAATCGTCGCATCTGCCAACGTTACCATTATCCGCGCAATCCAATTGCACTTCTACATGATCGACAGTCCCGGTGCGACGGCTTATATTAGCTGTTTGACGCTCAATGACACAGCTCACAGGCTTTGAAGCCGTTCCCAGCATTTTGATAGCAGTGTTGATTTCGTCGACTAAAACTATGGCAAAAAATGTTCATCGACTACATTTATTCGCTGACGAAAACGAAATAAAAACGAATAAAAACAATGCTATGATGACTAAAACTAAGACTAAATATATTGACAATTTCGTCAACAAATAAAAACTAGACTAATGTTAGAGAGGGACTAGTGGAGAAGAGATCCAGTAGAACTGAAGGACAAGTCATTTTATGTTTGATTGCACTCGGGTGTTTCTGAAAATAGCAGACCTACAAGCTCACAGCGCGTCGCGCTGCGACGCGCTGTGAGCTTGTAGATCGGCAAAACATTTCAGATGACTAAAATATGACTAAAGCTAAATGGAATTTTATTCAAAAGACTATGACTAAAACTAAATCAACATTTACTGTCAAAATCAACACTATTTGATAGCCTCTGATAATCGTAGCATTGCCGTGGCACAGGAGAGAAGTGGCCAATACACTAAACTGCCGTGTGCTTATGTGTTTGTGTCTTTGCACACACTAGCACACCTACAACACATGCACACTATTAGTGTATTTCAAACTTTTGTCTCGATTACAATTAATGAACGATTATTTATTCAAACTGTGAAAATAGCAGATCTACATGCTCACAGCGCGATGCGCTGTGAGCATGTACTGTAGATGGGCAATTTTTGCTATATTTTTGCACACCACTATTGTACAACGAAGTACAGTAGGCTATTATAGAGGGTTTAAGTGGTTCATCAGACTAAATGATTTTGTCAATTATAAAATAATCTATTAGATTTTTTTTGTTGTCGATTAATAATAAAAAAAAAAAACCTGCTTCTCGATTAATCTATTTATCGGTTCGAGTTTCTAAATATCGCCCGGCACTCGGGCAATACATATAAACCGCTGTGTGTGCTTGTGCGTGTCGTGTCTGTGCCGTGTGCCTGCATGTACACACCAACACACCTACAACACACGTGCACACACACACATGCACGTGCGCGTGCACACGCACGCTCGCACATACGCACACACACAATTGGACTGATGAGCGGCACTTTGATCCAACCTGTTGCCCAGGCAACTGCATGAAAAATGTCCAACCAAGGACCTTTTGCATCGCACCTCCGTGTGAAATTACGGCTGAAAGGCTGCGGTGACAAACGGCCTCCTCCAACCGGCTGGAATCACTCACACAAAATACCAATCTCCTTTCTGCGGGCACCGCGACGACCATACAATCTGCACTGACCTTGGGGTTGTAAAGTGCACATGGGAGGAGAGGATGTATAAGGCTGAGGCACAATGCATGCAGCAATCTTCAGCGGCCGCAATGGAGAAAGAAAAAAATGTAAACGTATGAAAAACGTATGAAGTCACTTCAGTCACTCATGGTGCTCTCTGACAAAATAGCCGCCTTTCAAATGTGACCCTAGCATTCTAAAATGTTCTGAATGGGCAAAAGTGTCACCCGGCATCCGGTTGAGTTCCCGCTGAGCTTTTCTCAGCCTCTGGTACAGTGGTGTAAAGTAGCTATAAGTACATGTACTCAAGTACTCTACTTAAGTACACATTTGAGGTACTTTTACTTTTTATTTATTTATTTATAAGTATTTCCAATTGTCTATACTTTTACTTCTACTCCAGGCAAATATTGTGCTCGTACTCCACTACAATTATTTGAAAACTTTAGTTACTAGTTACTTTGCAGATATAAATTGATTATATTATAAAACATACATTAACCACTTTAGCCTTATTTCATACCTAGGCTATTTGAAAACATTTTAGTACTTTTACTTTTGGTACTTTAAGTACATTTTGATACCAATAACAATACTGTACTGTACTTTTACTCAAGTAAGTTTTGAATTCCGGACTTTTACTTGTAACAGAGTATTTCTACACTGCAGTATTGATACTTTTACTTATAATATAATTAAGTAAAACATTTGAGTACTTTTTCCACCACTGTTCAAATGTGACCCAGCATTCTAAAATGTTCTAAATTGGCAAATACATCCTGTTGCGTTCCCGTTGTGCTTTTCTCAGCCTTTGGTACGGTAGACGTCACATATTTCACATGTGGTGGAGGGGGGGGGCAACAGAATCCCCCAAAACTGTGGTTCACAACACTGTAATACTGAGCAGTCCACATCAAGGTGATGAGCGGAGACCGTTAGCCGTTTCCATAGCAATGGCACTTGTCATGCCGTGTCCACCTACTTCTTTGATGCGCAAATAGACATGCGTGCGTGTGCGTGTGTGTATGCGTGCGTGCGTACATGCGTGTTGTCATGATCCGTGTCTTGTTCTGTCTTTCTGTTGGGTTTTCTTGTATTCCTTGATTCTTACTTTTAGTGTAGGTTTTACTTTAACTTGTGTAAAAAAAAATCCCTAGTGTTTCCTGTTCCCACCTGTCTTGTCTCACCAGTCCTGTCATTAGCCAATCGTTTTCACCTGTGTCCTGTTAATAAACTTCCTGCATTTGAACTGCTCTGCCTTGGCAGCAGTTTAGAAGTATACTGTATAGTTATGGTTATAGTGCTTGGTGTAAATGGCCCTTTAGATTGATAAATGAGCGCTATACTACTGTATCTCTGCTGGAGGAATAAAATATATATTTCTAGTAATTGAATTTGTCTGATGGAATTGTACACTTTTCTAACCATTTGGCCCCATAGTTTACAGCATATGAATGGAAACTCGGATGAACTGACAAGACACGAGACTGAGCAATGAATTTTGCCAAATGTTTGTCAAACGTTTTGTATTTTGCAGAATGTTCGGTGAATGTTCTTCCGTTTTTGTAAAATTTCTGGCCTATTATGACATTCCCAGAATCTGTATAGGAGGGTTCACGTGGTAGATACAACACATGGTTCAATAGATGAAGTCCCGTATGTATAGAGAGAAATGGGCTTATAAATGTATTTACAGTACACTGACCTGCGCCACTAGACTGTAAAGTGGGGACAGGATTAACCCGTTAGAACCGGGAAAGCATCCGTGTCATTTTAGATTTTAGGCTATTAGATTTTTGGCTATTCAAAAATCGCAGATATACAAGCTCGTAGCGCGTCACTTCGTGCCGCGCTACGAGCTTGTAGATCTGCGATTTTTGAAAGATCCTGAACATTAAAGTGCAAATATTTGAATGTATACATTATTTTCAAGCAAACATCTAACTCTGGGGGTCATGGTCTGTGGGCAAATACGTATAACGTTGGGCGTCCTTGACATGAAAACGTTTGAGCACCTCTGATATAGCAACATAGGTTTTTCAGAAAACACTTTAGAATTGGCTTCAGGTCTCCATGGGTTAAGGTCGAGGCGAGTATGATGAGAGCAGAGTGCGGCAGACTTTGTGATTGCAACAGTGTGTGTGCACTCAGCAGGCGGGTGGGTGGAAGGTAGATAAAAGGCATACGCAGGTCCAGTCACCTTGCAGAAGCTCAACAGAGCAGATTTTATGGTGCGGGGACTTGACACGTTCAAAGCTCGGGGATGTTTGCCCTCAAACAAAAAAAAACTCAATTTCAGAGGAATCAGAGCTGATCCGTCTGAGGTGATGAAACCCCTGGCTGGACACATGTAACCTGTCGGTTCTTTTTTTTCTCCTTTCCTATCCGTGTACCTGGTTTTGTCTTATTTTTTTCAATGACACTATGGGTCCTATCTTGCGCGGCAACCTCATCCCTTATGTTTTATCATTTTAAAAAACATTTAAAAAATACAAGCATCTCACAACGCGTATATACATGTAGCTATTTTCACCATTTGAAAATGTTTTTCAAAATGCCCAATAAATCCTATTAAGATTAGGAATGAGAGATAAGGAGCCACGCAAGACGTAGGGGCCCTAGTCTCTCTTTAGTCTGCACAAACCTTTTAACCTTTTATGCATTTTAGATTTGAGCTTGTAGATCTGCTATTTTAGAAAAATCATGAAAATGTGTGCAAATCTTTAAATATATACATTTTTAAAGCGAACATTTGTAACTCAAATCTTTGCTTCTTTGGGGGTCGCTGGAACAACATTTTTTGAGATGGGGGTCCGCGGTCAGATACATATCATTTTGGGGGTCCTTGACATGAAAAAGTTTGAGAACCACTGGTCTAGTGTGTGCAGTACACTGAGCTTTTCGGTCTGTAGTTCACCACTGAAATGAAACTTCTCCACTCCGCTTGTATAACTGGATTGATTTTTACTTGATGTTGTTATTCTCAGAACTTTGAAGACCTCACGCTTAATATTAAATGGCATGTAAGAAACATACTGGACAAATTGCCTTCCTTATTGATTCAAAACGGGGAAACAGCATTTTATCTTTTACGCTAGGGCGGTCCCACAGGGACGGGTTTCAACACCAATTATCCTGCAACAGCAGTGTTTTGTTCAGTTGGTAGATCAAATCCCATCTTAGCTTGTAACTTGTGGGGACTTGAGTTAGTCTATCTTGTTCGTAAAACTCACCTCATCACATGGGGGGATCTGGCTTATTTTTTCGGCCCAGGCACCTAGGCTTAGGAACTCCCTGTCTGAGGATTTAAGGCTATAAAGTCAGAGTCAGTTAAATCACTTCTGAAAACCTACTTTCACATCAAGGCCTTTTTAGATTGTGTATTGCCGCTTTTAGCCAATGCACATTTCCTTGTACACCTTTTTGCTTGTTGTCTACGCCAGGCCGAAAGGCATGGCGAGAGAGTATGTTTTACCCCCCGTCCGTCCGTGTGTGTGTGTGTGTCCGTCCGTCCGTCTGTGACCAGCTAATCTCCGCCACCGTTGGCTTGATCGCAGCGAAACTGTGCACACACACTCCCTGGATGCCAATTCAGAACCTCTGCCCCAAATTCTTCTCATGGGCCATTTATAGTGCCACCAGGAGGCCGATTTGTGCAAAACTTATTTTTTGACAGTACTCCTACTCTTCACATTTCTCATATTCCATCTTGATTGCCTAAAAATGGCTTCCAAAGTTTGCAGGAGTGCTCCGTTTTGAACAAAATGCCTCAAATTATGAACACAGCATGCAATTTCCGTGAAATTTTGCACGCACATTCCCATTAGGCCGAGGAAGAACTACCATTTGATTTTTTTCAAATCAGCCCCGATTCGTGTTTTTACCTATAACTGCACCGATCTGTGTAAAACTTTGTATGCACACTCCCTAGAGGTCAAGGAAAAACTGCATTGCCCTGCATCACATCTGCCTTTTATAGCGCCACCAGGAGGCCGACTTATGTAAAACACATTATTTTATACTACTCCTTCCAATTTTATCCAAATTTCACGCAAATCGGTACACATGATCTCTATAGTCATGTGATCACGACGGATGTGTTTAATTTTTCATATTCCATACTGATTGGCTAAGATTGACATCTAAAGTTTGCATTATTGGCTTGTTTTGAACAAGCTTTACACAAATCATGAACGCACCGTCCGATTGCGGTCAAACTTTGCACGCACATTCACACTATGTTGAGGAACAAATGCCACCCTTTTAACATTGGCCTGTTATAGCGCCACCAGCAGGTCTAATTTAGCGAAACGAATGTTTTTTTTTTAACAAAATGCCTCAAATCAGGAATGCAGTCAGTGCCTAAGAAGAAATGGCACCCTTTTCACGTTGGCCTATTATAGCGCCACCAGGACGCCACAATAGCCTACCTGACCTGGCGGAGACCTGTGCTCCGAGGAGCACTTTTTCTAGTTTTAACTCATTCCAATTGATGTTATTTGATATTATTTGTTTTTAATTGATGTTTATTTTTGTTTTTATCTTTTGAGTTTTACTTTACTGTTTAATTTCAATATTACTATCTTGCTGGATTTTATTTTGTTTTTTTGTAAAGCACTTTTGAACCCAGTTTCGATGATGATTATTATTATCATTATCATTATTATTACCCTTATTATTATTATTATTATTATTACCAGTGTTACACCAAATTGGTAACTGTACCTTGAACTTCATAGGTTCAGAGTTTTCTGCCTCATGTGTTGCAGCAAAGGTGTTTACACACAGGCTAAATTTGGTAGATTTGGTTGGCTGTTTAGAGCCCGCACACACACAGTAGCCTGACAGAATGAAATCATGATAATCTTTACACGATAGTAGGTAGCCTGCTGTTTGACATAATGAGAACACATTTACAGAGTGGACCCTCCTTACTTTATTAATAATAATACTGATGATGAATGACATCATTATTTCCCAAATTTGATGGTGGTTTATAATTTAACTCTATTCTCGAAAAGACTAACCCATTAACACAGTTGTGTCATTCTGGTACAAGATAGTATTTTATTTTTTTTGGACCAGGCCTATGCTGAAGACGCAGAGAGGTTACGCACCTTCAACCTGGCATCCCTGTTATTGACGGGTCATTATAGGCAAAACTTTAAAAAATGTTCCAAACATTTCAGCAGTGGTGGAAAGTAACTAAGTACATGTACTCAAGTACTGTACTTAAGTACAATTTTGAGTTATATTTACCTTACTTGAGTATTTCCGATTTCCAATACTTTTGCTTCTACTCCACTACATCTCAGAGGCTATATTGTACTTTTACTCCGCTACAATTATTTGAATACTTTAGTTACTAGTTTCTTTGTAGATTTGGATTATTATTACAAAACATACATTAACCAATTCAACCCTATATGCATTTCGGCCATTTGAAAATAGCAGATCTACAAGCTCACAATGCGTCGCGATGCGACGCATTGTGAGCTTGTAGATCTGCTATTTATTTATTTTGAAAACGTGAAATGGGATATTCTGCATAATGAGTACTTTTACTTTTGGTACTTTAAGTACATTTTGATGCCGGATCGGCGGATCTTTACTTGTAACAGAGTATTTCTATATATTGCATTATTGATAATTTTACTTAAGTAAAAAATGAGAGTTTTTCCACCACTGCATTTCAAAACAAATACAATAATTGTGCGATACTGTTGTACGAGTAAAAATAGGGCTCAATTGGTAAAAAAAAACAACGCAGTGGTCCTTTCCATGCAGTCAGTCAACCCCCCGCCCCCCCCCCACCCCCCCCTCTCCCCAGTCGCAGAGACTACAAGGCTATAGACCTACAGAGGTGTCAGGGATGGTTCCGGTAGCATGGGGTCTCCACTTCCCTCCCCCATTAATCACCCGCAAAAGACCATCTCCACTTCTGGACACCATGAGGTCGAAGGCTGGGGAGGGGTGGAGGATGGAGCCGTGAGCAGTAGTATAGTATAGCTCCAGTGAGGGAGGTGGATGAGGGAGAATGAGGGCAGTGAGGGGGGGCTTTGGAGTGGAGGGGTGTGTGTGTGTGTGTGTGTGTGTGTGTGCGTGGGGGGGGGGGGGGGTGGCTGGAGAGGTTGAGGTATAATGAGGCTTGGGGGTCCGCGGTAGCTTAGAGGGGGCAAAGGTCCTGGATTTATCGTGATAGACGTGGGGAGAGAGAGAGAGAGATAGACGGGGGAGCTCAGAGAGAAAAACCTGGAATGAAGGATAGAGGGATATTTTCGCTTCTCCTCAGTGTCCTTTTTTCCACTTGGTCAGCCATCTACCAGATGCATCCTACATTCTGTACGGCCATTGTGTTCTACAAATGTTTTCTAAATCCCAACAGTATTCTGAAATAACTTATGTTTCTATATCAGCGGTGCTCAAACCTTTTCATGTCAAGGACCCTAAAAAATGATATGCATTTGGCCGCCGAGCCCCATCTCTAAATGTTTTGTTCCAGGGACCCCCAGAAGCAAAGATTTGAGTTAAAAATGTTCGCTTTAAAAGAATATATATTCCAAGATGTGCATACATTTTCACGATTTCTCAAAAATAGCAGATCTACAAGCTCGTAGTGCAGCACTCGGTGCCGCGCTATGAGCTTGTATATCTGCTATTTTTGAATAGTCAAAGTGTAAAATAATGCTTTTTAGCTCAAATAAAAAAATGACACAGATGCGTTCCAGGTCTTCATGGGTTAAACAAAAAGGGGGGAGGGTAAAAATGCCCGGGATGCACCTCTTGGCAAGGGGGAAGTTGCATGTCTGCATTTATAATCTTGTAGAAATTACAAAGTGCACTTATCTACACAGCCTCTTAATAACCAAAACGTAACATTTTCATTCCCATTAACATTGGCAGCCTTTAAAAGAAAAAGTGACGTCCACGCTAATATAAATTAATGAGCAATGCAGCAACATTAAAGCGTTCTGCAGTTAAATCCTCAACTGACAATTACATTTTCAGAGTGACCTGTTGGTGTAAAGTTATCCATACCAAGCTATATATCTGAAGGGAAAGCTATGTCTTTATTTGTAATACCGATTTATTCATCTGTTTATTCGTACTTTCGTTGTTTTTGTGTACCATGGTGCAGCGTGTACACATTTGAGTTGTTTTCATTTATGTATTTGTTATTTTCTATTATTTTCTCATTGTCTATACGTTGTTATCTCCGCCAGGCCGGAACGGCCAGGGGCGAGGATTATGTTTTCCCCCCTGTCCGTGTGTCTGTGTTTCTGTGTCAACAGCAATCTCAGGCACCGCTGGACCGAACAGCGTGAAACCTTTCACACACACTCCCAGTCCCATTAGGCAAAGAAAAAAACACTAGCCCAAATCTTTCACATTGAAGAAATAATAATAATAATTTGACTGGATCAGTCACGTTCAGTTGAGTGACATTACATTACTGTATGGGCCGACGGCGTGGAATAATAAACTCCCAATACACCTCAGACAGGCAACCTCTGTGGATAGCTTTAAAGCACATCTCAAGACCTATTTCTTCACTCTTGCTTTTAGTTGATTTTTAACTGTTTTGCCTGATTCACTGCCTTTTTTGCTATTATTTTAATCGTTTAAGTTGTTTTATGCTTTTGCATTTCTTTTTTTTCCCCTTATTGTTAAAATTATTTGTACTTTTTATGTAATTGTGTTCTTGCACTGTAAAGCACTTTGAGCTGCATTTCATTTCATGAAAGTGCTGTAAAAATAAAGTTTATTATTATTATCATTATCTTTTTTCAACATTTTTATCCCACGATTTTTGAAACCCATTTTTTCACCCAGTGTCAATTGTCTAAGTAACCCTGGGCGCTAGACTGGAATCTCTTTCAGCGCAATGTCTTTACCCCCTTATCCACAAACAATGAGATGCTTTGTGAGCTTGTTCAAAATAATAAATTGCTTGGGCATTTATTATTTGGGCAATTTTGAGTGGTTAAGTAAGTGGTTAACAGACAAGCAGTGCAATGAACTAAAAGTGAATGCGTGTACAAAAGTCTTGGCTGGAGACTACAGCAGCTATGTGCAGATAAGTGTGTGCGTGTGTGTGTGTGTGTGTGTGTGTGTGTGTGTGTGTGTGTGTGTGTGTGTGTGTGTGTGTGTGTGTGTGTGTGTGTGTTTGTGTATGCGTGTGTGCGTGCGCGTTCGTGTGTGTGTGTGTGTGTGTGTGTGTGTGTGTGTGTGTGTGTGTGTGTGTGTGTGTGTGTGTGTGCACTTTGTCGGCAGGGTCATATTTCATAGCTTTAATGAATAGCTCGGGCCGTCGACAACATTCCACATCGCTGCGGAGAGAGAGAGAGAATAATGACTTCTGCATAATCATCCTCCCTCGTCAACATTCACTCGTTACAGGACTGTACATTGTAGCTAGAGTACCCTCCCCTGTCCCCCCCCCCCCCCCATCCTCTCCCCTCACTTCTGTGTAGGAGGAGGAGGATGGGGGGGGGCAGCGCGAGCCAGCTAACCTGAGTCCCAAGGGACGTGACTACAAGATGGAGTCATTATGGAGGAATAGGCGCTCACATCTCGGGGGCCAAGAGGGGCCATGCTTAAGTAAAGTGTTGCCACTATTCACTTTCACACGAGCAACGCCAGAACCCAGCGCCTTGCAGACCTGTAGAAACACACACACACACGCATACACGCGCGCGCGCATGCACACCAGGGCCGGAGTGGGACTCCAAATCTGTCCGGGAGATACATGCCCACCCAGGCCACCCTGCGCGCGCGCAGCGCGCGCCGATTTTTTGGGGGGGCCCTTTTTTGGGGGGGCCTTATTTTTGGGGGGCCTTACAAAAGGGGGGCCTTTTTGGGGGTTAAAGGTAGGGGGGAGGCCCGCAGCTGCACTGAGCTGCAAGCAACACTGACTGCATTGAATTGAAATTGACTGTGGTTGGCCTGGCCTGAGCTTAGGAGAGATTTTTTTTTGCTGCATCACTTAAGCGCCGCGCTGGCTGTGGATGGCTGGCCTGACCTGATATTTTTTTTTGATGCCAAAAAAAAAAAAAAAAAAAAAATTTTTTTTTTTTTTTTTTTTTTCAGGCAGGCCACTAGAGGGCAGGCCACCGGGAATAGTCCCGGTCCTCCCGACGGCCAATCCGGGCCTGACGCACACGCACACACACGCACACACACACAGGAAGGGCGAAAGACCTTTGTGTGGAAGTAAGTGGACGCACACACAGGTGCGCACATTTCTACAATGTGGCTCACAATGGGCCGCGACACGTTGTGCTACCTTAAGTTTATTTTATTTTAATGACATGCCCAGATAGGGACGCCTGGTACCCATGTGGTTAACACATACAGTAGTACCATAATACCACTGCCAGCTCCGTGCACATACTGTAAGCATTGAACTGTGCGCACACAGACACATTCAATTCATTCCCCTGCTGCTTCGGACCAAATGGGGCCCAAAATAGACGACCCAGGTGTTTTATTACCAGCAGGTTTTTATTTATTTATTCAGTGGGCAAATTTAAATCACCATTAAACATTCTATCGCCTGTTTACACTTTCTCCACCAGTTTAAGGCGTGAATAGAACTGTTAGGTAAAGGCAATTCAATTTTTCATCGCTCGCAGTGAATCAGAAAAACACCCCCCGTGAGAATATCACAACAGTACCGCTCGCCGCCATTACCTCTTCCCGACCTCCATCTCTGCCAAGACCTATTGCCGACGGAGGAGGTTTGTTGTACTTCAAAATGAGGAGAGCCTGATTGAATAATTTATACAAATGTCTCAACATCTTGTTAAGACGCTGCAAGCTTGCACTCCGCTCCGCTCAACACAGCCACAACAGATCTCGCATTCCCTCTCTTCTGCTTTCTCTCAGAACAAAGAAAATGACCGCCATTATGTTATTATATTTTTTAAACACCCGCTGCGTTGCTGTACATTGGTAAACAAGTACACGTACCACACGTTTACCCTGACATGATGGTCCGTAATGATCTATTGGGAGTAATGAGGTGCTGGGTGAAGGCAGTCGGCTGGAGTTCATCGGGTTCTCTCGGCTAAATGACGGCTAATAACGCGGGCCACCTGGGCCGAGTCCACGCAGCTTATCGACTCAAAGCTGTTGACTGTGGGCTGAACATAGACCCTGTCTGATCTGATCTTATTTAATCTTGGATATTTGTGCAGTGCATGTACGCGCACATAATCACAGTCACACACAGACAGACCTATAATGGGTCTGGAAGGTCTTTACGACGAGATATGTTCATCCATCACCTCGGGCCATTGTGGCAAAGTCTGTGTAACTGTGTAACTATATCTGTGCATGTGCAGCTATGACCCTCGAGACCTTTCGTTGGGACATTCGAGTGGACAGACGCTGGCTCTGAAGCCTTTAACTTCCCCCAGCAAGGACGCCCCAGAGGGGAGCCGAGGACTTCTCTTTCCCAGGGAGCGTTCATCTGAACCCGGGGTCGTTTTCTTGCTTTCTTTCCTCGTCAGGCGGGAAAAGGAAGCCTGCGTACATCCCCTCTCTCCTTGTTCCACGAAGCCTTCAGAGAGTCCCGGCTCTCCTCCATTGATCCGGGCAGAGGGAGGGTGGGCTTAAAGAGCGATCGGGGGCCCTATTCCGTGGGAGCCCGGTGTGGAAGGCTGAAGGTAAGGGGGCCTGGCCTCGGGGGCTCGCTGTGTTCTCTTAACTAACCGCAGGTTTCTCGGATTACCGTGCCCCCATGGGGCCTTCCTCCAAGCCCTGATATTCTCTTTATTTATCCTGCTCTCTTTTGATATTCTCTCTCTCTCTCTCTCTCTCTCTCTCTCTCTCTCTCTCTCTCTCTCTCTCTCTCTGCCTTAGTAACTATCAGAGTTTCTGTTTGTCTCCCTGCATCTGAGACACAAAATAAACTCAGTTGAAGTTCTATTCTGACGCAGTGAGGCTCTCTCTCTTTCTCTCTCTCTCCCTCTCTCTCTCTCCCATTCTCTCTTTCATTCTCATTCTTTTTCAGCACGGCCCTTGCGCGTCCCCCCCCACCCCCCTTTCGAAACGCGTCCAGCAGTTTTGCCCTCCCAGCAGGCTCTTGATGTATCAAGGCAGTTTCTCCGAGGTGTACCCGCAGGCGTGCCAAGTGACGCAATTTGCCACCAATAGAGCCCGAGAAGGCACTATAGCGGCGTCGGCAAAAGATGTACTCTCTCGGGCCGTAAAAAAAAAAAAAAAAAAAACGGATGCGTGTACCGTAGAGGCCCCGGCACCCGAATATACTGATACGCCTACAATGTGAATAATACCTAATCCACCGTATTTTAACGGTGGACACTTTGGTCACCAAGGATTTGATTGCACAGGGTCTGAACTCCCCTCAGTGACGCTCATTCCTCCCCTAATTCCCTCTCGTCTCCCCCCTCTCTCTCTCTCTCTCTCTCTGTCTTTGTTCTCTGTGTTGTCCTCTCACTCTCGACTGTGTCCTCTCTCTCTTCTCTTTCCATCTGCATTTCCCTCTCTTTGTTCTCCCACTTGCCCCCCCCCCCCCCCCCCATTCTTTCTCCATCGTCTCCCTTGGCTCCGGAGGGTATTGTTCTTCGGGCTCGGAATCATAGCGGAGATTTAAAACTCTGTGGATTTGAAGAGTCATCGTTGTCCCAGGTGGCCCCCTCCCCTCCCTTTGGCAGAGCGCTCCTAAAATAAGGGTCTGCACATGGTCTGCAGAGATGGGAAACGATCCATCATCCACCCACATGCTGGTCACTTCCATAGCAGAATGATACAAGAGTATACACTCTCATGGGTGTGCGCGCGCGCGCGTGTGTGTGTGCTGCGCACGCAAATATGTGTGGGTGTTTGCAGGTATGTGGACACATATAGCTGCATGCAAACACGGGTGTGTGCGTGTGTGTGCGTGTGTGCGCGTGTGTGTGCGTGTGTGTGTGTGTGTGTGTGTGTGAGAGCGCACACACTAACTATAAGGGTTTCGCTGGAAACAAAACAAAACCCTTGGCACATTCCAGGCTGGCAGATAGTGCGTCTCGGAGGACAGTGCAAGGAATGTTGCCGTCTGGACTCCTCTGAGGACCAAATCAAAATTCTGTCTCGTGAATCAATGAGAGTCACGGCTCTGGGACTACCCCGGCATTGCCTGTATGTCGGGCAAAAACCTTGTATGTCCACAACCGATACTTTTCAGGAAATGTTAAAAAAAAATGTACCTTTGTTCCAATGTATCCAATGTAGTTATTATTTAGTCGGAGGTTATTGTTGAAAATACTTTTCACTGGTTAAATATTCATAAAATCCCACAGACAGACTTAACTACATTCACTTTCACTTTCAGCATTTTGCAAAAATAGCTGATCTACAAGCTCATTACCGATCTACAACTCAAGCTCACGATGCGTCGCATCGCAACGCATCGTGAGCTACTTTTGCGCGACACGCTTGTACAATGAATTAGGGGATTCATTTACCACAAAAACATAAAACGTTGAAATGCGGAGATACGAGGTTTCTGCCTGACAGCGACGACATGCTGCTGCATATTCTCCATTTCACCTGTGTTACTAAAAGGGGTCGTGCTAGCCTCCTGTGCACAGCCCATGGTATAGTGCAGTGTTTACAGTGTTTACCCACAGGAGGAGGCAGACATTCACGTGCACTCAGGGGCCTACTGATCGGTGTTGGGGTAAAGCGGGCACACCCGCATAAACTGTTTACACATGTGGCTCATACCGCGTAGGTATCATCGCTGTCGGGCAGAAAACCCATATGGATATTTAGTTTTTTTTCTCCCATAAATGAATGCCCTATTTCAAACTTCACTGTAGCAGTGTTGTAGTGAGAAGTAGTAGTTGCTGAAAAGCTCACGTCGTGACATGTCTTTTGATTCATTTGTTTATTTATTTGACATTTTGAACACTTTTGGAAATCTTTGCCCAGAGAGACGTGCTCCGAATAGGCCAAGTTGAAAATGGTTGCGTTTTGTCTGTGGTTTTATAAATATTTAACCACGCTTATGCCCAAACAATAACTGCATTGGAATCATTGGAGCACAGGCTCTTTTGTCCATATTAATTTTAAACCCACACACTATTAGGTACGTGGAGATGTATTATTTTTTTGTTGTGGTTACGGACAGGAAATTGCAGTTTACCTACCCTTTATCAACTACAACTTCACTGCCTTATACAATACATTACACCTCAGTTCACCCAACAAGAGGCTAGAACATACAGCGCCTAAACAAATTAAAGACACCTTACACTTACAGTGTACATTTAAATGTAATTAGATGTATTTGATACAACAAAAATACTGTACTGTAGTAGTGTTTTTTTTTTAATGCAATTTCTATTGTTATTTTATCACTACTTGTTGGTGTTTGTCTTGTTGCTGCCATGACGATGGAGCCAGTTACCCAAACAATGTTTGTCTCAATGCAGATTCTTCAATTCTGAAAACATTTACTTTGGTTCCCACTTCTCCCATAAGACGTATTTCAGTGACATTATTGTTGTCGACAGGCAATTACATCCGACAGCGAACAATATGTTTTGCATCTTTGTCCCAGTCATGGTCGGAAGTGTTTTTTTTTTCCCAACCATGACTGGGACGCCACAATATTTGTACTTCTTTTGTTGACTTCAACCAGCATTGTGTGGATGCGTGCGTGCATGCGCGTGTGTGTGTTGTGTGAGGCAGTACAAGGAGAGGTATTTTTTGACGTGCACTTGCGTATATACGCTCCTTTTTTTGTGACAATCACACAATCGCAGACTAACGCTCCCACTCGAGGTGCTAGACAGCACGGCGTGGTGCAGGAAATGCAAGCAAACGGGAGGAAGGTTCATTCTAACCCATTAAGACCTGGAACGCATCTTTGTGTCATTTTTTTTAATTTGAGCTAAAAAAGCATTATTTTACACTTCGGCCATTCAAAAATATCAGATCTACAAGCTCGTAGCGCGGCACCGAGTGCCACGCTACGAGCTTGCAGATCTACTATTTTTGAAAATTCTGGAAAATGTGTGCAAATCTTTGAACATATATTATTTTAATGCGAACATTTTTAACTCAAATCTGTGCTTCTGGGACCCCCTGGAACAAAATATTTTGAGATGGGGGTCGGCGGCCAAATACATATCATTTTTGGGGGTCCTTGACATGAAAAAGATTGAGCACTACTGATATAGAAACATAATTTTTTTTCAGAACACTGTTGGGATTTAGGAGACATTTGTAGAATCTGCAGGTAGGCTTCAGGTCTTAATGGGCTAAGAAGCACAGACGGGGGGTGCGGGGGGGGGGGATTGAAACACAACAAAGCACAGATGTCCTTCGTTGTACCTGCAAAGGTACGTATGACAGCACCCAGCATGCGCACGCACACACACACACACACACGCACACGCACACATCGCACTGAGTGGAGAGCGCCTGTTAACGTGGTGGTTGGAGGTTGGGATGGGAATGAGTAATGTGCCATGAAGGCAGCCTTCAGAAGCTCTTAAGACGGGACGGGACGCGTGGCAGCTTGAGGCCTGGCGATCCGTCTTCTGGCTGTCCCCGTGTATAAATACCATGCGACGTGACAGGGAGAGAGGAGGAGAAGCCCCCCAGCTGTAGACCACCCCGCCCGAGTGTGTGTGTAGGAGGACAGACATATAGAGAGAGCATACACTACACACACACACACAGGTGTAGTATATACGCACGCTCCGCAAACACATGCACGCTCAAACCCGCGTACGAAGCTGTGCACGCGCAGCAAGCGCGTTCGTGAAACCGGTAACAGGGACACCTGCGCCCGAGGCCCCGCCCGCACGCCCGCGCGCGGGGGAGCGCGTGCGTGCGTGCTCCCTGCTCGGCTGTGATTTTTATTTTAAGACCACTGGCGTCAAGACAATTTACTCAGGAGGAGATGGGGTTCAGTCACCGGAAATTGACTGATCAATCTTCATATCTGTCCTTGGAACAGAAAGCGGCTGTGTTTGCCTCTCCGTAGGCCTGACGTTACAGCTAGCCCACCCCCACTACCCCCCTATACCCGCCCGCAGCTTTCGGCTCAAACCTCATGGACGCAAAGCCATTATTTCCTGTGCCTCATATACTTCGGCGGGGTCGCCACAGTCAAAGTCGCCGGCCCATCCTAACGGCCGTTAATACGTTGCCGGAGTGGCTCGGTGTGAATGTGTGGGCCGATTTGGGGCATTAAGACAAAACAATTACCGTTTTTTTTTTCTTTTCTTTCTCTCTTCTCATTTCGGTCTCAATCTGTCAAACTACCGTAGTGGCCTACTTGTCTCATCTATGTCACGGAAAGAGAGAGCGAGAGAAAGAGAGAGAGAGAGAGAGAGAGAGAGAGAGCGAGAGAGAGATTGATGAGTGCAAACTTTTCCTCAGGGGAGGAGAGTGCCAAAGCCGCGGCGCCCAATCGGCGCTCTGCAAAGCAGCGGGGTGTCTTTAAAGAGGTATCATCATTATGCATGTGTTACACACCTAATGGTGCCCCTGACATTGTGGTTCGACCAGGAACTAATGGATTAAAAGGTTGGGAGAGGGGGGGGTCAAGGCAAACTGTGTTGGTCTAAAATTAGGTTGTGCGGCGAGGCAGGAAACATTGCGAGAATTAGTTGAGATGAAAAATGATATTGATCCCTGGGGGGGGGGGGGTCTTGTATAATGCAAACATTGAACGATGACAACTGAAGAAAGTGACCAATCTGGCTGGAACTATATTTATCTCCAGCACACTTCCATATCAGGCTCCTCGAGAAACCTAAAAATAGGGATGTGTACTGTGTGTGTGTGTGTGTGTGTGTGTGTGTGTGTGTGTGTGTGTGTGTGTGTGTGTGTGTGTGTGTGTGTGTGTGTGTGTGTGTGTGTGTGTATATATACACACAGTTGTGAGCTTGTAGATCTGCTATTTTCAAATAGCCTACAGTAGGTATAAAATAGGGCTAAAGTGGTTAATGTATGTTTTATAATATAATGATTTATATCTGCAAAGTAACTAGTAACTAAAGTTTTCAAATAATTGTAGTGGAGTAAAAGTACAATATTTGCCTCTGAGATGTAGTGGAGTAGAAGTAAAAGCACTGAAAATTGGAAATGCTCCAGTAAAGTAAAAATACCTCAGAAATGCACTTAAGTACGGTATTTGAGTACATTTACTTACAGTAGTTACTTTCCACCACTGACACACACACACACACACACACACACACACACACACACACACACACACACACACACACACACACACACACACACACACACACACTATATATATATATATATATGTAATTATTTTTTGTTTTGGATGGATTTACCACTCCATCCTTCCCAGCAAATCGAACCCTAACCGAGTAAAAGAAGTTCACCCCAGCCCCCACCCCAGATGATTGAAAGGTCAAAGTGGGTCCAACAACCAGACCACAAAGCGCTCCTGGAGGAGGAGCAGCTGGGGTCTTGGGAAGCACCATTATTAACCCTTTAAGACCGGGAACGCATCTGTGTCATTTTAAGATTTCTTTGGCTATGTAAAAATAGCAGATCTACAAGCTTGTAGCGCGGCACCGAGTGCCGCGCTACGAGCTTGTAGATCTGCTATTTTTTTGAAAAATCGTGAAAATGTGTGCAAATCTTTAGTTTGAATATTATATATACTTTTTTAAAGCAAAAGTTTTTAACTCAAATCTTTGCTTCTGGGGATTTTACAATCTTTTTTTTTTTTTTTAACTTATGTTTCTATATTATCAATGGTTTTCAAACTTTTTTCATGTCAAGGACCCCCAAAATAATATGTATTTGTCTACGGACCCCCTCCCATCTAAAAATATTTTGTTCCAGGGACCCCCAGAAGGATAGATTTGAGTTAAAAATGTGTATAAAAAATGTCCACAAATTTCCACGATTTTTCTAAAAAATAGCAGATCTACAAGCTCATAGCGCGGCACTCGGTGCCGCGCTATGAGCTTGTATATCTGCTATTTTTGAATAGCCAAAGAAATCTTAAAATGACACAGATGCGTTCCCTTCCCGGCCTTAAAGGGTTAAACACACTGTCAGCAGGTGGCTTTGAATGGACCAAACGACTAAAGGTCAGCACTTCATTTGTCTCAGTCAGCTGTACCTCTCAGCCCCGTTGGAACCCTGCCTTTTGTTCGTGTTACCTACACGGCGCGGCACAGTGTATACAACAGTGGCTATCGAACATTTTCATGTCAAAGGCCCTGAAACTGATATGTATTTGGCCCCCGGACCCCCATCTGAAAGGATTTGGTGCCCAGGGTCCCCCCCCCATCAGACAAGATTTGTGGTGTTAACATTATTCAAAAATGATTGTTCTTTACTATTAGCATGCTGAATTAACCCATTAAGACCTGGAACGCATCTGTGTCATTTTAAGATTTGTTGTGCCGCGCTATGAGCTTGTATATCTGCTATTTTTGAAAAATTGTGAAAATGTGGGCAAATCTTTGAATATATATTTTTTTAAAGCGAACAGAACAGAATCGGCCTCAGGTCTTAATGGGTAGATGAAAACAAATATAATCTGGAATAGGCCTGTTTCTGAACAGCCCTCCTCCGCTGAGACACAGAAAGTGAGTACACAGAAATGGCGCCATCTTACTGCATAATGAGCATTTTGTGAGGACCACCAATTATACGACGAGAGGTTGGAAATGGGTGAAGTGGTCCTTTAAGTACAGTACTTGAGTCAATTTACTTGGTTACTTTCCACCACTGCCCGACTGAATTGAAAACAGTGAAGGTACACAGGCTACGCTGAACGGTGGGGAAGCCACTATAGAATCCATCTCTGTGGTGAGTGGTAAAAAAGGGCCTCTCCTCTCCATTTTTCTACTGGAAAGTGATTTCACCCATTCAGCGTAAGTCACCATCAACCTACTCCATCTCTTCATCCACCGCCGCAACGGAGCCCTCCTCACCTTCACCGCGGCTAATCCTCACAGTCGATATTAACAAGCGCACTGACCACCTCGCTACAGCTCCAGCAGTATGTTATTTGTTGTGTGTTCCGTACAAAGCTGAGGTAGCTAACTCGACGGGTCAAGCTTGCATTTAACCTCGTATTGAGCCGGCCCAGTGTGTGCCTAACCCCCAAGGTACCTCTAATATAGTATACATGTATTGAGCCCCCGTGGTGGGGGGGGGGGGGGGGGGTTGAGGTGTGTTTGAAACGCACGCCCTTGTCTATAGCGCTGCAAAGACCACCTTTGCCATTAAGCCACTGAACAAACGGCGGAGAGGTCACCTCGACAACAGTGTGGTTTGTTTTTTGTTGTTTAGCTTTGGGCTGGAACCCCATGCGTCTCTGTGGAGTATTACTTACAGCACATATTAAGGGATTTAGCTGACACCCACCCTTATCTAGAGCCATGTTCAGTCAGTGGGGAGGCATGAGAGCAAGCTTCAATCCGTAAATCACCGCCCGGCCATACAAGCAGGCAAACTTAAATGGTTACACGGTCAAAACCTGTGTGCTCTGCAGTGGTGGGGAAAGTACTCAAATGTTTTACTTAAGTAAAAGTATCAATACTGCAATGTAGAAGTACTCTGTTACAAGTAAAAGTCCGGAATTCAAAATTGACTTGAGTAAAAGTACAAAAGTATTGGCATAAAAATGTACTTAAAGTACCACAAGTAAAAGTATACTAAACTGTTTGAAAATAGCCGATCTACAAGCTCACAACGCGTCGCGATGCGACGCGTTGTGAGCTTGTAGGTCGGCTATTTTCAAATAGCCTAGGTATGAAATAGGGCTAAAGTGGTTAATGCATGTTTTATAATATCATAATGTATATCTGAAAAGTAACTAAAGTTTTCAAATAATTGTAGTGGAATTGTACTCTCCACCACTGCAAGCAAGCAAACTTAAATGGTTACACCGTCAAAACCTGCTGTGTGCTCTGCAACACGCGTCCCCGTGATAACAGGGGGTCACATAACGTGGAAGTCACACATACATAAGTCTATAGGAGTTGAGGAGAGTAATGCAGGGGGGGGGGGGGGCTCTATTTGGTGGGCCGAGGAGAAAGTGAGTTATTGATGTTTTGAGGAGAGCTGAGAGACGAGAGTGTGTGCCCTTCTGACTGGAGTGGGAAGGCCATCAACCACTCGAGAGCCGGGAAGGGAGGAGAGGACTTTAGAATCCCGTAAAGAGATTACCAGGGGGAAGGGAGAGCTAAGCAAGCAGTCATATTAGAGTGCCTGAGCTGCCATGATGATACGAGCCGCGCCTGGGAGCGCGTGGAAGCTATGAGCGGAGAGGCAGGCTCATGTGGAAGACGACGAACAGCGGCCTCTATGTATTGGTCGGTGTGTGTAGAGATTCCTCACCTTTTTAACCCATCAAGACCTGAGGCCGATTCTACAAAATGTCTCCTAAATACTTTTTTGGGGGCAAATTTGGAATGTTACTATGGCAGTGGTTCTCAAACTTTTTCATGACAAGGACCCCCAAGATTATATGTATTTGGACCCCCATCTCAAAATATGTCCTTCCAGGGACCCCCCAGAAGCAAAGATTTGAGTTAAAAATGTTTGAATGTTTGAAAATATATATATATTCAATGATTTGCACAAATGTTCTCGATTTCTCAAAAATAGCAGGTCTACAAGCTCGTAGCGCGGCATCGACCTTGTAGATCTGCTATTTTTGAATAGCCAAAGTGTAAAACAATGCTTCTTAGCTCAAATCAAAAGATTATACAGATGCGTTCCAGGTCTCAATGGGTTAATATCAAGAACCCTCAGGTTGATATGCATTAGGCCGTGCAGACCCCCATTTGATTAGATTTGTTTTTTTTATCTCTGGCGGACTGGCACCCCAATCTACACCGTAATAGAGTTGACAAATGGAACCAAATCCATTTGGTTCCAATTGTCCACCCCCAGAGTTACAGAGAGGTATAAGGGTCCATTTGGTTCCGATCTATCAATCATTTAGCTGGGGCCCCCCTGGAACCCCCTCAAGGACAAGTTGAAAACCAATGCGATATAGAGGCATTCCATTCTGTAATGGTCTACTGTAATAAATAACCACCGACCCTGTTGCCGTGGAAATAAAGATTCTAGTGCACTCCGACCCGATCTACTCTAATCTAATCTAACCCAATCTAATCTCCGGACCTCCATTGTGTGGAACACCCCCCAAAGGTGTGGCCCAGGAACAGTAACTCGTTCCACGTTACTGCAGCGTGGCATGTCATCAATCAATCAATTTTCATTCACATTTATGTAGATAGCGATAAATCACAAGTTGTCTCAAGACACAGCAGGTGAAGACCATTCTCTACAGCAGGGGTCTTCAACGTGTTAAGGCCAAAGGACCCCTTGGCTGAGAGAGAGATAAAGCAGGAACGCCCATTATATATTGTATTTAAAAAAATCCATAGATTTCATAGGCAGCTTTCATAGACTTGTTTCACAGCACTATCATGTTGGATTCATGTTAATGTGTATTTCCAGACATTTAACCATGCACTTAAACAATACTTAGTAACCTTTCACTCTGTACTTAGTCTGATCTTTTTGTCCACCTATGCTAAACCACTTTGCCGGAAATAGCAGATCTACAAGCGCACAACGCCGTTGTGCGCTTGTAGATCTGCAATTTTTGGCTAAAGTTCTCCTCAGAATAGGGATGCTTGGTTTAAGTGGTTAATGTAAAAATCACAGAAAGATTTGGCAGACCCCCTGTAGTAACTCTGAAGACCCCCTAGGGGTCCAGGACCCCCTGTTGAAGACCTCTGCTCTACAGAGACCCAACAGTAAGCAAGCGGTTGGCTACAGTAGTAAGGAAAAACATAGTATACCTCAGTGATCATATTGAAGTTCAAAGGTTCAACACGTGTTAAAAAGGAAGACACTTAATGCTTCCTGGGGCAGCCGCTAATCGATAGCTAATAGTACCTTTTAATTTACAGTAAATCAATATGGAGCTGTTGCTGTTCCTTCTCTCAATTGTCTTTAGTCATTGAATTGGACAATTGTTCAGGTTATTCAACAGTGTGCAGAATCAGATTTCTTTTTTGGTTCATTTTTAAAGGCAGAGCAACAGATAATTTTAAACATTGAACATGAAAATAATGTGAAATGAAGCATATCTTTTGGCATTCTCATAAAAAATATTATGTAAAATAAATCTTGTAAATCGGTGTGAGACATTCAGAAACCTTTGTTTTGCGATCAGGAGTGAAGTCAGTCCTGGTAAACTCACCCAAGCTCCATATTAAACAAATACAATAGGCTATAGTCACTGGCCTGAGTCAAACAAGATAGACTCAGAGCTGTTTCAGGTTGTTTGTTTCCTTGTGGCTATCTACCACAACAAAGGCATGGCACGCAGTGTGTGGTGGTCGCATGGAGATAAAGATACTTTTTTTTTTACCTTAGGCTGTGTTGTCCTGCAATTGAGCCTGTCACACTCATCAATACAACAAGGCTACATTTAATTTCATATTTAACAGTAGAAAGGACTGGACCCGGACAGCTGCTTTTTCAATAGTTCTGGATACATTTTCTCATTTTAACCCTTGAAAACCTGGGGAAGATTCTACAAATGCCTTCTAACTCAGTAGTTCTCAGACTTTCAAAAATGGATGTACAAGCTCGCAGCGCAGCAGTGTCGCACTGTGAGCTTGTACATGTGCTATTTTTTAATAGCCAACGCATAAATGGAAAATGACACAGATGCTTTCTCGGTTTTGATGGGTTAAAGTTCACACGTCAAATGCGGTTTAAATCCTCAGAAAAATCGATCTCTGATCAATAAATGTTCATGTCTAGTATTGTTCTCACCCAAAAAAACGTTCCTAAAGGAGTTGTATTGTAGCTCAAACTTGGCTCTATCTTTTCCCTCATTTAGCATTCCACGATCTATTAATTATGCCAATATGCCACACCTGTAGAATCAAGCCCTCATTAATATGTCAATATGACGCATAGAATAAACAGCCAGATGAAGAGAGGATGAAGGGATAAACGACAGGCTGTCATATGTTGCTACAGTGGCCACTGCGCCTATAGAGGGAAAACTGAATTCACAGCAACGCACACACACACGCACACGCACACACACACGCACACACACACACACACACACGCACACGCACAAGTACACGCACACACACACGCACGCACGCACACACACACACACACGCACGCACACACACGCACACGCGCATAATAATAGTGAATGCTTATCAGGTGTTTATGTATGTCTTTGATGAGGCTCAAACCAATTTTCAATGAGTGTCAGCCTGAAACCTGATTTTAGTGGTAAAAATCCATATTAATGCTTTAGATATATGCAGAGATGATTTGTGGTGGAGTGCGCCTTTCAGTCATAATGATTATTTTTAAAAAGCAACTGATATTGTTGTCGAGTTATGAACTATATATAAAATGTTGTCCCATATCTGTTGCCCGATGCTACAGTATATTAAAATTAAGGGATGGCCGCAGCCAGCCGGCGGACCACGGCCACGTCACTCCGACTCAGACATAACCATAAACAACCCCAAATGCCCATATATAGGCATACTTATGTAGAGAGTCACAGATCCGACTATATCATACATGGGCAACAGGCGGCCCCCACCTTCACTTCATTCGGCCCGCAGGTTAATATCTGAATAGTACTGATATATTATTCATTTGAGCCGTTACAATTCCAAACATGCAAACATGACCCGCTTTAATTACTTCAGTCTACATTAGTAGCTTAAACTAGTATTACAATTCTATTGTCTTTTTTACGTCCAATGTATTTGTATTTAAGTTCATAACGTTAACATAAGTATAACTTTAAATGCATTTGAAACTAAATAAAAATGTTACTTTTAAGGATTCCAATTAAAATAATTGCAAAAAAAAATCTGGATTCCAATTCTAAAATAGCAAATATATCCAATCTGCAAGCTCAAAACACGTCGCGCCGCGACACGTTTTGAGCTTGTAGATTGTATATTTTTGCTACTTTTGTGTGACATAGAATGGCGACGTACGGCACTCATAATACGGAGATAAGAGGTGTCTGCCCGACAGTATATGCGATCCATCTAATATTCCCAATTAGACTAATGACATCAGGGATCTCTATATATGGGCATAAAAGGGACACAGACAGACAGGTACAACGGGTACTCTGACAGAGCCAGGTCGGATCGGCGGTGCGTAGGTGTGACGGCCACATAGCGGCCCGAACTCCAGATGTGAGGGGCGCGTAGTGGCCCGGACCTCTAGTACCTTTAAAATGCTGTGTCATTCAGAAGTCTGTGCATAATTAAAGGCACATAGGCATGGAGGTACACTTTGTTGTATAATTGATTAAGGGTAGATAAAGTAAGCCAATATTGGGTAATAAGGGTATTGATTGAATTCTGACCCGTGTACTGTATATCAAGATATCAATTTTACGTCCTATCTCCCAGCACCCACCTCTGTTATTAATTTAACCTCAGACACACGGATAAGCATCAAAATTGATTCTAAAATGGATTAAGAAGCATGCCGGGCTTTTTCAGCTAGACCAACCCGAAATGAATTGAGCTGAACTGACACAAAATGAATTGAATCTAATGTAGAAAGAGGGCGAGCGGTGAGAAGGGTCGTGGAAGGTTAGACGCGCTCAACGTTACAGTAATTTGTACCATTCGCTCTGACAGTTTCATCTTTTGTTTAGGTTCTTATTTCGTTGTTTTTTTTTCTTCAGGTCAACACCAACTCCTGCGTATGTACAGTTATGCTATCCAGTGTTGATTTCGTCGACTAAAACTATGACGAAAAATGTTCGTCGACTACCTTTTTATCACTGACGAAAACTAAATAAAAACTAAGCTATGACGACTAAAACTAAGACTAAATATATTGACAATTTCGTCAACAAATAAAAACTAGACTAAAATGTTAGAGAGAGACGAGTGGAGAAGAGATCCAGTAGAACTACAAGACAAGTCATTGTATGTTTGGTTGCGCTAGGGTGTGCACGCTGAAAATAGCAGATCTACAAGCTCACAACGCGTCGCAGCGCGACGCAGGATGTTTGGCCATTAATTCCTCCAGGGTTTGATTTGTAAAAAGAAAAAACTTCTTTGTACGACAAATATTGAAAATAGCGAGCTCACAACGCATGTCAGCGTATTGTAGCCTACAGCTTGAAGATCTGCAATTACGAATTATTGAATTGTGGTACTATCAAACATAAATATCAAACATAAATAAATGAAACATAAAACCTATCTGCACCTGCAAATTGAACCATGCCTAGCTCAACCAGAATCACGGTATAGACAGCAGGCAATTGGAAGAAAGAGCTCCCTCAACGTCTCCCTGAAGCCAGGCTCTCTCTCATCTAAAGTATTGTTTGTCCAGGAGTGATATGAAATCTGAAAGTGTGTGTGTGTGTGTGTGTGTGTGTGTGTGTGTGTGTGTGCGGTGTGATGAGGGGTAACAGGGAGTTAGAGAATGGATTCATGGAGAGAAAGGTGACGTGTACGATTCAGAGACGTGGGGGGAAGAGAGACAGCATGGGAGAAAGAGAGGAGGGAGGTGAGAGGGAGAGGTAGAGATAGAGGAGTGGAAGGACACGAGAGAGAAAGAGAGAGCAGGAGAAAGAGTGAGTCAGTTGGAGCGAGAGTCATGACAAATGTTGAAGAAGTGAGAGGATGGGTGGCAAACACAAACATCTGCATTCTGCTCCCGTCTCTTTTGCCCCCCCCCCCCCACCCCCGCCTTACAGTAATCGAGGTTTGGAGGTCAATGTGCGCTTAAAGACAGAATGCCCCTTTAATTTCACACATTAAGGGCCCGGCCATGTATGTAACGAGGCACCATTGACTCGTAGCGAGGGGGGGGGGGGGGGGGGGGGGGGGCGGGGGGGGGGGGGTATTTGGTCGACCTCGACAGTGCTCGTAGGAGAGGAAGGGCCAAGCTCTCATTCATTCCACCGGGGCGATTTAATTAGCGCAATCAGAGAGAGATTCAGAAATGTAGCTTTGGAGTCCCCGTCCCACACCCCTCGCCCTCCTTTGCATATCGCAGAGCGTGTTATTAAACAGGGTCATGGTGCATCAATGATCTCTGTATTAAAGCTTTGCGGGGAGTATTCTTTCCACTTCCTGTCCCTTCAATCATTCAATAACAGCCAGGCAGCAACCCCCGAGGCATCAAGGCCCAACCAAGTTTACACCTCCCTCTCTCTCTCTCTCTCTCTCTCTCTCTCTCTCTCTCTCTCTCTCTCTCTCTCTCTCTCTCTCTCTCTCTCTCTCTCTCTCTCTCTCTCTCTCTCTCTCTCTCTCTCTCTCTCTCTCTCTCTCTCTCTCTCTCTCTCTCTCTCTCTCTCTCTCTCTCTCTCTCTCTCTCTCTCTCTCTATGAAGCCCCGGGTCCCTTCATTCCGCTCGCCCGGGTACAGTGCAGCTCATGAATAAAATATGCAGGCGAACGGGAGGGCAATAAAGCAGCACCCACAACATATTAATAGAGCATTTACATTCATCCGTGACTCACAGTGGTCCTCCCACTGAGGCCGGCCGCAATTAAGGCTCAGAATGACTTCTTTGAAGAGTAAGTGATGCTCAACGTTCAGACAGGCCCTGAGGACAGTCAGGGAGAGAGAGAGTGTGTGTGTGTGTGTGCGTGTGTGTGTAGGTGGGGGCGGTTGGCGGAACCACCCGGACGAGAGCGGACAATCAATATTTATGGCGTGTCATTCAGGAGGACCGCGGGCAGGTTCACAGAGAGGAGAAAATGATTGGCCCGAGATGTTTACAATGCGGCCGCGGCAATTGGTCAGGCCACTGAAGGTGCGTTATGGGAATTCATGGCGGTCAAACAAAGAATGCGGCCCTCACAAAGAATAATCACACGTCTTAGATAATAACTTAACCCATTGAGACCTGAAGCCGATTCTACATGTCTCCTAAATCTCAACAGTTTTCTGAAAAACGTATGTTTCTATATCAGTGGTGCTCAAACTTTTTCATGTCAAGGACCCCCAAAATGATATGTATTTGGCCGCGGACCCCCATCAAAACATTTTGTTCGAGGGACCCCCAGAGGCGCAGATTTGAGTTAAAAATGTTCGCTCTAAAAATATGTATATTCAGAAGACTTGCACACATTTTCACGATTTTTCAAAAATAGCAGATCTACAAGCTCATAGCGCGGCACTCGGTGCCGCACTATGAGCTTGTATATCTGCTATTTTTGAATAGCCCAAAGTGTAAAATAATGATTTTTAGCTCAAATCTAAAAATTACACAGTTCCAGGGCTTAATGGGTTAAGAAAGGGGGCGGTGGGTGGGTGGGGGGGTGAGTTGATCCCACGACACCAATTCAGTGTTCCGTATCGACGGTCAAATCGTATAGACTTCCCCCCACATGCTTGCAGTGCTTTTCATACATACCAATGTTTTTTTTTTCTTAAGTAAAAGTATCGATACTGCAATGTAGACATACTCTGTTACATGTAAGTCTGGTAACCATTTACTCGAGTAAAAGTACAAAAGTACTGGCGTCAAAATATTCTTAATTACTAAAAGTACTCCATATGCACTATATCCAATTTCACATTCCAAATGTATAAAAATCCTTTGAAAATAGCAGATCATAGCCATTTACAAATAGCCATGGCTGAAGTGGTTAATGTATGTTTTACAAAAAAACTAGCAAGTAGTAATTTCAAGTAATTGTAGTGGAGTAAAAAGTATAATATTTGACTCTGAGATGTAGTGAAGTAAAAAGTAAAGTATAAAAAAAATGGAAATAATAGTAAAGTAAAAGTACCTCAAAATTGTACTTAAGCACAGCACTTACAGTAGGTAAATGTACTTAGTTACTTTCCACCACTGCTTTTCATGCATTGTACCCATATTGCGTCCCATCCGAGGCTCACGTATATATATATGTGGAACTCAGCGGGTCAAGCCAGCGTTTAACCTGGTATTGAGCCGCCTCAGCGTGAGCCTTCAGAGTTCCCACCCACTCCAGATTCATGTATTCAGCATGCGGGCTGTTGAACTCTCGCTCTTTAAATGAGGCCCGTCCTCCGTGGAATACAAGGTACACAGCGTGAAATAACACCTATAGCATGCGATAATGGTGTCGAGTGCGGTCAATCAATGGGTCCGCGGTGGACTCTGTGCCGCCGTACACCGCCCCCCCCCCCCCCCCCCCCCCTCTCCTCCGCCACTCGCGGAGTGGCCAACACACGCCTAAGGAGAGAGGAGACTCCCGGGGATTGTCCCGGCTAAATATTTAACTCTCCGTAATACATATTTCAGCAGGCGTGCGGTTAATATTTCATGTCCCGTCGCGCCACAAATAAATAGATAAAATGGAGGGGGGTGATTTACCACCACATTAGTTATTCATACGCTCATTTTAGCCACTCAAATCGCCATATAAAATAATAAACTCGCAGCACACCTGATTTTCATGAGGACGACTTCGGATTTTCCCCCCATTATTATTAATGGCGGGAGCGCGAACAAGCATCAGGCGGGCTCCATTACAGACGCAGCGGGGTCCACAGTCGATGAACGCCCGTGTCAGAGGTAGTAGGGGCTTAAATGAATGGGAGTCGAGCGCCAGGCTTATCGTGGAAGGTTAGGTCTGAGCCTGGCGCTCGCTAATGGCCGATCTGGTGTACCATCATCTATCACTATTTGTTACCAATGACAAGACTGGTGCGAGGGCCATGTAATTAGGCCCGGAGATGCACTGGCCATCCTCCGCGCTCATACACGGGGGGATACAAGGACGGCCTCCTTTGTGTGTCGTGTCGTGTCACGTGTGTGTGTGTGTGTGTGTGTGTGCGCACACGTGCGTGTGTGCGTGTGTGTGTGTGTGTGTGTGTGTGTGTGTGTGTGTGTGTGTGTGTGTGTGTGTGTGTGTGTGTGTGTGTGTGTGTGTGTGTGTGTGTGTGTGTGTGTGTGTGTGTGCGCGCGCGTGTGTGTGTGGTGCGTGCGTGCGTGCGTGCAGATATGTGGCAGATATCTATATTCCTACATTTGCATGTCTTGTGTTGAGCATTGTGTAAGCATATTCTTCTGCTATTAGAAGCGGCATCGCGTGTATGCATTTATTTATGTGACTCTGCCAGCAGGTATAGTGCGTGTGCGTGCGTGTGTGCGTGTGTGTGCGTGCGTGCGTGTGTGCGCGTGCGTGTGTGCGTGTGGCAAACACACCTGACGGATGAGAGAAGGGACGCGCAGGCCCACGTGGGACCAATTTCCCCAGCCTGTTCCAAAGGCCTGTTCATTACAGTGAGCAGGGAGGGAACAATACTCTACAACCCTGCCAACTGCTGTGGGCAGAAACCTCATATCTCTATATTTCCATTTCCATTTTTTTTACGTTTCTTCATAAATGTATGCCCTACTTTGATAAGAGTTGCAAGAAATAACAGATATACAAGCTCACGACGCGTTACAACGTGGAGTGTCGTGAGCTTGTAGAACGTAAAATGTTGCCATTTCCGTGAAAAGAAGGAAAGTGAAAGTGTTTAAGTAATAAGAGCTTGTGACTAAATAATAGCTAGGCATTGGAACACAGATTCCTGTTTATTTTTTCCATTAGCTGAAAAGTAACAGTTTCGGACATACAAGGTTTCCACCCAACAGTGACGATTTCCTGCCACCCACCCCCACCTGCCACCCCCACCACAGTACAATGCACCACGCCGGCCTCCCACAGTGCACCGCTGCACATCTCCGAAAGCTCAGATTGGAGGCGGTGGGCTCTCCGCGGGTTTCCCAGCTGTCGCTGCTGCTAAAAAAAAAGTTCTCCCTCAGTTCCCGTTTCTCTCTCTCTCTCTATCTCTCTCTCCTACTCTCTCCCTCTCTCTTCCTCAATCCCTCCCTATTTCTCATCCGTCATGTTTCAGAGAGCGAAAATAAACCAGACATAGTCTAGGTTTTTAGTTTTGCCTGGCATGGCACCAGGGTTGCCAGATCTGCTTATTATAATTTCCCCGCAATAATATTTTATTTGAAAATAGCCGATCTACAAGCTCACAACGCGTCGCATCTCGTCGCGTTGTGAGCTTGTAGATCGGCTATTTTCAAATAGCTGATGTATATGTTAAAGTGCTCATGTGGCCCATACGTCGCTTCTTTTGGGCTGGTTTTCCTAGACCTGGTTGCTTGTTTCTCTCACAGATTCTGGCAACACTGCATGGCACGCGAGGACCGGCAAGCTGCGCGCTGGCATCAGAGAGCGAGAGAGAGAGAGAGAGAGAGAGAGAAACTGAAAGGGGATGAAAAAGAGATAGTCAATGAGAGAAGCAATACAGAGAGAGAGAGAGAGAGAGAGAGAGAGAGAGGGAGAGAGATGAGCAGAGAGGTACAGTAGCTGGCAGTTGAAAGCGCATTTCAAAGACGAGGATGCTAATACAGTGACATAGTCGTGCCAAATGAAGCCTGGATTAGCTAGGAACTATACCTTTCTCTCGTCCAATTTTATAAAAAGGCCCCCCCCCCCCCCCCCCCCCCCCCCCACCCCACCCCCCGCAAGGGGGCATGAATAACACTACTGCAGCTATTCGCCATTTACATGCGTCACCAAACAAATAGCAGAATCCAAATCTAGAGATAATGTCTGTGGTCGGGTGTGCATTCTGAGCTGATGTGGTGTTTGGGTGTCGACGGGACGTGTCTGAAAGTACATTAACAATGCTACATCAAGGCGACATGTTCCAAAGGCCTGTTCATTACCGCGAGCAGGAGGGAACAATACTCCACACCCTGCCAAATTAATTTGCTGCCACTTTCCCCTCAACCCACCACCACCCCCACCCCCACAATTTTGACATTTAGACATTTAGTACACGCTCTTGTCCAGAACGACTTAGAGAGAGTGCAAGCTCAGAGTAAAATAAATGGTACAAAGAACAACAAACGACAGAGTAAATGGTCACATAAATGGTGAGCCATTGGTTGATAAGTGCATTGACTTGAGTAGTGTTCTTACGTACATTTATTCAGCATTAAGTACTTTACAAACTTAGTATTTGTGTTGTTGGATGACTTTCAGCCCATCACATTTCAAAGACGAATATTGTACTTTTGGCTCCACTGCAGGAAGAGAAAAAGTACATTATATGAATTAAGCCCTATTTCATAGTGAAAATAGCAGATCTACAAGCTCACAACGCGTCACATTACAACGTTAATGTTAAAGCTCTATGTTCCTGTCACGGCCATCCATGCCCTCAATTCAGAGATCCTCATCCCCAGCAAGGAATTTAATTAAGGAAAAGACACCGACGTAATTCTTTCTATCCTGCAATTCCGTTTCGGCAGATTCGTCGCACTGGGTGGTAAACTCACACCTGAAGTTCAGTGAAATAACATTGATGCCTATGAGAGCTGGCTGGACAGCTTATAAACAAACACTATTTCAGAACGATTGAGACCTTTATAAAATACTCTGCTCAGGAAAATAAAAGAAGACAGATCACACATTGTTTTCTGCTGTGTTGCTTTTCGATGTGCACACTGTATAATGTTATAGAGGTATCTAAAGAGCACAAAGTATGTTTCTGAACGGCCAAAGTATCGCGAGAGTCCGCCATTTCCTGTCTGGCAACCCCACATATCGCGATACCTCCAAGACAAAAACGATACCTGCCGCTGTTTAGATGCCTCAATACAATGATGTTCTGTGCGCATCCTTGATCCCAAGGTGTGATAACTACTCACACCTGTCCTCACTTCTTTCCCCTCGGCCAATGAGACCTGGCCCTCGACATTCCTCTCACCTGTCCCTCATTAGCTCGCCTTGTAATCAGCCAATCACATTGTGGATTCATTCACTTTATTCACCTGTTTCCTAGGCTGTGTGTTTTCCACTTCCTGTCGATTTCATTGGATATCATTGGTCATCTGACCAGTTTCATTGGATTTCATTGGATCAAATCGACAGGAAGTGGAAAACACAGCCTATGAAACAGGTGAATACCCCTCTGTTTCAGTTCATCTCAGGCAGTAATGTTTCATCTGACTTTTGGGTTACTCCTCACGGTTCTTTCCGTCCATTACTCTAAAGTCTGACTTTTGGTTGCTGAACTCCTGGGATGTCATTGGGGTTGCAGGGGCTGGCGGTTGTGTTCGCATTTAACCTCCAATTCTATTCTTTTATGTATTCTTTCTCCACCGTTTTTTGTAGATTAATCTGCTTTTAGATAGGCACTGAGTGTATCTTAATCTACACACATCTATAATGAATTCATTTCACGTTGTGCTGCGACTCCTTGCTCCTTCTCTCTGATCAAAAGGTGCACTGAGCTGAATGCACTGAGCTCTCAAAAATGCTAATGTCACGGGTTCGCCCAGAGCCTCTCAGAGTGTGTTACTGAATGAATGTATGTATGCTTAATGGTCTGTTATAAACGCTAAGACATTTTAGAAAATGACCTTTGGTCACCCTAGTAGCAGTTCTCTCTCCTGACTGGATAACGTTGGTATCCTGACTGGACCCCTGGGACAAACACTAGTCTAGGATAAAAGGGAAAGTTCAAACATCTACTGTATTTTAACTATCATTCTTAGCATTAATGGTCAAGAGAACTGCATATATCTATCTATACTGTGGAACGAGCTTCCGCCCCATGTCAGAGTCTCAAACCCTGCCTGTGTTTAAATCACGTTTACAAACGCACTTGTTCTCCATGGCGTTTGAAAATTCAGATTGAGAAGCTGCTGTTTTCCTCCAGGCATTGTGTCAAATGTTGTCCTGTTTTACTGTGTGTTGTTTTTTTGCTCTTGTTTATTTTAGTATTTTGTTATTGAGTGTTGTACAGCACTTTGGTTTCAACACTGTTGTTTTTAAATGTGCTCTATAAATAAAGTGGATTGGATTGGATCTAAATAACATGAACAAGTAACCAAATTACTGTAGGCAAGGGTGGTGTAAAGAAAAGAGGCACACACCCTGTGTTAGGCAGCTCAGTCTGTCCGAAACTTGTTTTTAAGTCTCTGTATATTGCCGTCTTCAACTACGAGTGTGCGGCGACTCTTTAATTCTTCCGGATGCAGGGAGCAACCAGAAGCCATGGGGAATGCAAAAGCGAAGACTTTGTAGGGAGGTTGAAGACCAGGCATACACCATGGCATTCTGGGTGAGGTTTATGCCGACCAGACCAGCAAGGAGGGATTGCAATAATTCAAGCCTGGAGATGTCAGGGCTATAGGCAGACTCCTTGGTGAGGAATGGTCTGATTGTCCAGATGTTGTGCAGTGCAACCCTTGAAGGAAAGCTGACGGTCCAGGACACTTCCAGGTTCTTGGCAGTTGGACCGGGAGCCACCGAGGTGTGTCAATGGAACTGGAGAGATCCTGCAGGGCTTTTCAGGGAAGAAGAGAGGCTCAGTCATAATTGTGTTGAGCTTAAAGGGTCTACACCATGAATTTTAACTTTTTCTTCTTTTTTGTGTGTTTTTGGTCTCCCCTACCTCTCTTCTATCCTCAAAAATACCCCAGTTTGAACACTCAGGCTTTCACAGCAAATCTGGGGTTTTCTGTAAATTGGTCTAAAAACAGGCCAAACTGATTTGGTCCCAAAAGTGATGTCACTAGCGCGAACAATTCCTCCCGTTTTTCAGTTCCAACAAAAAAAAAAAAAAAAAAATCTTATTTTTTTCTTATTTTATTTTTTTTTACTTTTTCCACACAGAACCAGGAGATAACATGCATACAAACTGGCTCAATAGCGCCCCGTGCCAAACAGGACAATGTGGTATTGCAGGTGAAAGTGCTTTATAAGCCAGAGAGAAGTTAGTTGGAATGAGTATATCTGAGGCTTGATTTAGGCTCAAACCTTTTGAAAAACGTTTGAGGGACATAAACAATATGATATTAAATATTATTATTATTATTTAAATTCATGGTGTAGACCCTTTAAGGTGGTGTGTATACATCCACTGTGAAATATGAGCCTGAGTAAATACCATGCAGCCTCTCATAGTGTACATTGTTGGTCGCGTGCTCTCCGTTGATTTCCAAGCTGTCACCACTGCTCAAAAAAAGTTATCCTGTCATGTTTCAGAGAGTGAAAATAAGCCAGACAGTGTTGGTTTTTAGTTTTGTCTGGCAATGGCATGCGAGGACCAGCAAGCTGCGCGCTGGCACCAGAGAGAGAGAGAGAAAATGAGAAGCAAAAGAAAGAGGGAGAGGCGATGTGAGAAGTGATAGAATCGGCAGTTGGAACCGCATTTCAAAGACAAGGATGCTAATACAGTGACAAATGAAGCCTGGATGAGCTAGCAGCTATACTTCTTGATACATATTTTATTGTCTGTTCGTTTGTTAATGATTTGTTGGTAGGAAGACATGCATATGCATAATGTTTAACCGTCATGGACATACATAAAGGCCGTCAACTTTTCTATGCCAGACTGCATACAACCCCAGTACGCAGCCATGAACTTTATTTTTTTTTTTTTTTATTTTTTTTTTTTTAAATATTTTTTTTGGGGCTTTTTATAGCTTTATTTGGAGAGGGACAGTGAAAGTAGGCTGACAGGAAACGGGGAGAGAGATGGGGGAAGACACGCAGCAAAGGTCGTCGGGAACGGGACGCGAACCCGCGACACGCTGTCAGTTAAGGGATTTCAACCGAGGGTGCCTGGACCGCGACGCCACGGCCCAGGCCGCAGCCATGAACTTTAAACAGTAGAATACTGTCTGGCCAAGAACCTGGAGGTTTAGACTAACATCGATGAGAACTGTACTGTTGTGGATTCCTGACGCCTCATATCAAGTTTGCCACGACCCATAGGAGAGATATGGGTCACAAGATTTCCGGAAGCTCCATATTGACGGTTACATGGCGGCTTTCCGACATGTCGCCTTTCCGACGTTAACGAACCCTATACCTAACCCTCACCCTAACCCTAACCGCACGCGGAAGCCACTAGTCGGAGTGGCGAGATGTCGGCATGGAAGACTGTTACCCATATTGACATTTGCCGGGAACCATAGGAGATGGTTTTGAAGACACCCAGACGAGGTCAAACCTCCCCCTCCTTGTGATAACGGACTCTAAGCTGCCCTTTAATATGTGAAATCTGCCCTACTGAAACCAGTTGCGACTTTTTATTCTAAGACTAAGGATCGATTTTGATCTCTGTTTGTATCAGCCTCTCGTCATAATTGTTTGTGCAAACTTAATACTTGTGATTTGTAATAATAACCCCTTCTTTGAAAAGTCATTGTGGTCTCTTTTTATTCAAACATACTTTTTATAACGATCACCTAATTATAAATTATAACGTATCAAGGTCCAGGGTTTTGACTGATAACTTGGTTCATTATTGTAGATTTTGCATAAAGTTCTAAGTTATCACTTCTCTTTTATCCAATTTTATTTTAAAAAATCTTGTTTTGTCACGCTGTTGCCCCCAGTAGGTCATGAACGGCTTTCCACATGGATACTAATTCAGCTATTCCTCATTTCCATGCATCACCAAACAAATAGCTAAATCAGAACGTGTCACACAGTAGCACGTCTCTGGTCAGGGTTTGTTTTTTGGCCAATTTTGCATTTTGGGGTGACAGGACATGGTTGAAAATGAGCCTGCCGGCTGCCTGGTGGTGTACAATAACAATGTTTTGGTTTTGGCGACTCGTGAGGAGTGTGCCCGTTCCAAAGGCCTGCTCATTACTGTGAGCAGGAGGGAACATTACTCCACATCCTGCCAACTTCATTTGCTGCCACCTTCCCTCAAACCCGCACACCCCCACCCGTCCGCCACAGTACAATGGACCATGCCGGCCTCCCACAGTGCACCACTGCACCAAAAGCAGTGGCTCAAGATGCAAGATTGAAAAACTTTGTCACATGCTCATACAGTACGTATATGTGCAGTAAAATGTTGACTCTGACAGTGGTAAAGTGCCCTCTCTCTTTACTCAAAGTTTAAATTGTAATATCCAACAGCTGTGTCTCTATACACAAAGTTTAAATTGTAATATCCAACAGCTGTGTCTCTGTAGTGGCTTTGTGATACTGCTGGCGTTTGACTGTCCGCAGCGGCACAAACAGTCCATTGCTGGGGTGATGGAGGTCCTTCAAAATCCTTCTAGCTGTGCTCAGGTACAGTATACCTCCTGGAATGAGAGTCCTGCAGGGAAGGGAGTGAAGTCACTATATACTCGGCCAAGCGCACCACCCTCTGTAGGCCTTGCTGGTCCCGAGAGGAGCTGTTGTTCTACCAAACAGTGAAAGCCTCCATCAGAATGCTACTGTATGTGTCGTAGCCAAGTAGAAGGATATTAGGATCCCCTTGGAGACTTTGAATTTTCTCCGCTGTCTGAGGTGGTGCCTCCCTAGCCACAGTATCCGTGTGCATTGTCCGTGACAAGTCCACAACAGAGGCAATTGAAACTGCAGTGCTCACCCTCTCCACTGGTGGCCCGTTGCTCATAAGTAGTCTGATGTGGCCAGACTGTTGCCTCCCACAATTTTCAAATGCCTACGGTCATACATGTCTGAGACACGGAAGCTCTGATCAGGAGTAAAATATAAAGCGGATGTGAAGCCTCCTCCCCACTTCCGTTTCGTCTTTACAGTCGCCCAAATGTATTCTAATATAAATCAAAATCATCTAAGTATAGCTTGCTGCTTAGCAAAAATGACTCGGATTTCTGGAGGTGTAGAGCCAGACTCTATATAGCATTCGGAGATTGTGGAATAGTTGTCTGGCTACACGAGACTCATCATAAGGGTCCTCTGCCATTGTGTATAGAAATCCACACCATCTACTTGGTTTTACCGAGTTTTTTCAAGTAGAGGCTGTTGTCCTGGCACCACAGCGACAAGTGTTCCACCTCCTGCAGATAGACCTTCTCCTTGATGTTGAGATCGGAGGCGGTAGGCTCTGTGCAGGTTCCAGGCTATCGCCGCTGCTCAAAAAAAGGTTCCTCGGTTCCTGTTTCCCTCTCTCTACCTCGTGTTACAGGGAGGCAAAAATAAACGAGACGAGTCTAGGTTTTTAGTTTTGCATGACATGGCAAAGTGAGGTCCATCAAGCTGTGTGCTGGCATCACAGAGAGCGAGAAAAGAGAGGCAATGAGATAGTGGCGATAGAATTAGGGAGAGAGAGATTTGGGAGCCAGCAGTTTGAAGAGCATTTCAAAGACGAGGATACTAATACAGCGACACAGTCGTGCCAAGTAGGCCTAGATAAGCTAGCAACAATACTTCTATGTCGTCCAATTTTATAATAATGTCTTATTTTTTCCTGCTGTTGTTGCTCGTCTCTTGAATGACTTTCTACATACACACTAATGCAGCGATTCCTCATTTCCAGCTAATTCTAAATCCGAGTTAATAATGTCTTTGATAAGGTAATGGTGTGATCTTGGCCGATTTTGCATTTTGTGCGAGGGGACATGGCTTATCACCCCTGTACCCCTCTGCATGTACCATAACAATGCAACATCATGGTGACACGCGAGGAGCGCATGCGGAAATGAGATCTCATTTCACGTTTTCTTTCTTGCAGCAAAAAGCAAATAAATAGAACTGTCAGACGGGGGAGGGACGCTCAGGGTGCGCTCGTCTCTGATCTATTTTGCAGGTGTCTGGCAGACGGGCGAGCTCGCAGCAACGCATGACAAAAAGTCTGAGAGAGCTATAGGCACAGAATCCCAAACAGTCCCAAGGAGCGACCCGCTTTTTTTGTTGTTGTTGTTTTTTTTTTCAACCCTCTCTTCTCGTCAAACTCTTGTAAGTTGGGTAGGGGTTGGTAGTCAGCGAGTGCGGCATTTCTCTGCGGACTCAAACGTTCCCTTGAACTGTTTGCTTTCTAGAGTGAATACCAACGAGGCGTGGGAATACCACCCTCCTTGGGTAACAAACATTGTGTTTGAAATTGAAATGCCGGATGAGAAAATAATATATAAAAAACAAGCCTCACTTTCTTCAACAGATTGTGTGTGTGTGTGTGTGTGTGTGTGTGTGTGTGTGTGTGTGTGTGTGTGTGTGTGTGTGTGTGTGTGTGTGTGTGTGTGTGTACGATAGAGAGCGTCCCTGGCGCTTTGACTGCCAATACTAATTAAAACCATGTGTTTCTGTTTATCTATTATAGATTGTATTAGTTGGTACAACAACGTCCATGCAAATTATTTAACGAGCTGAAACAGATCTGCCGTCTCGTATGAGCCGACAGGGTTACAAGGACGTGCGAGGGCGTCAACGCGACACGCCAGACATCAATGGCGGAGTCTCATGTAAAATGAAATACGATTTGTTTTCTCCACTGGGCATTTTTTTAAACAGAGCTCAAACGTCGGAGGAGTTGTAAGAGCATTTCTGATGAGGCTGTCAACAAAACGTGGACCAGAAATCGACCTCCATCAGCATTGGCATGTCTTTGTGTACGTGTGTCTGCGCGCGTGTGTGTGTGTGTGCGTTCAAACGTATGTATGAGTATACTGTATGCACACACCCACGGATACTAGATATTTATGCATACACAATACATGAATTAACAATGCATGCATACACATTACAGTACATGCCTGCCTCTCTGTCTACCATTGGGGGTGACCTTCCTATCAAGAGTGAAGAAAAATCAAGAATCATTGTTATTGGGGGGTGTGGGGGGGGGGGGGGGCAGTTTCATCATCAATCAAAGGGTTTCACATTTCAGCCAGTCACTATCCAGAATGACTTTAACAATGGCCACAGTGGCAGAGTAAGCTTGAATGCCAAAGTTATCATCCTTAAAAATAACAGTCCATAGCACAGGGATGTGAGCAATAAAGCCACAGACCCGTTAGGGAATAAATGTAAGAAATGTCCGTGTATACGATTACAGAGAACAGAGAATTGTTATGAAATGAAGAAAATACAAGTGAGGAGAACGGTCAAGAAAGTGGTTGCAGGGTTTCATTTTATGTGAGAGCTGGCAACAAAGGAAGAGATTGACATGATTTGTGAGGTGTACTGCAGTGTTGAATTTTGGAGACATGCTTTTCAAAATAAGAAGATATGGAGACAAAGTCACAGTGCTGCACTAATCCAGATGGGTTAGCTTACACTCGTATTTTTATTCATGAACCGATGTTCTGCGTTTAATATTGTACACACAAATACCCTACTGCCCCAACTAGTGGAGCTTCAGGTCAAAATGGCACTGTTTTTACGAATAAAGGCTTGTTTAAGTAGCCTGGTAAACCCCCCTCCCTCCGGAAGTGTGTCGCAAGCTTCTTCCATTTGACAGAGTCAGGTCATTGTTTAAGGACATGACACAACCGGTGCTTGTAAATGTTTTAAATCCACCAAGTTCATTTTAATCAATTAAGACCGGGAACGCATCTGTGTCATTTTAAAATGTATTTGGCTGTTCAAGAATAGCAGATCTACAAGCTCATGGTGCCGTGCTATGAGCTTGTAGATCTGCTATTTTTTGAAAAATCGCGGAAAGTTTGTACTCCGATCTGTGCTTCAGGGGGTCCCTGGAACAACACATTTTGAGATGGGGGTCCGCGGCCAAATTCATATAATTTTGTGTGTCCTTGACATGGAAAAGTTGGAGACCACTGATATAGCAACATAACATGTTAGGATTTAGAAAACATTTTTTGATTATGTATTTGGCTGCCGACCCCCATCTCAAAATGTTTTGTTCCAGGGACCCCCCAGAAAGAAAGATTTGATTTACAAATGTTCGCTTTTAAAAAATATATATTCAAAGATTTGCTAAAAATGTCAAGATTTTTCAAAAATCAGATCTACAAGCTCATAGCGCGGCACCGAGTGCCGCGCTATGAGCTTGTAGATCTGCTATTTTTGAATAGCCAAAGAAATCTAAAATCATAAGATGGTTCCCGGTATTAATGCTAAACACAGGGCTCCCCCAAGGTTGTTTCATCCCCCATTCTCTGCTCCGTTTACACCAACATCATCTCCGGCAGCAGCCGAGCTGACATGGCCCTGGTGGCCAACCTGACCGACACCAACGCTCTGTCTGAATGCAATCAGACAGTAAACAGCCACGTCTGGACGTTTTGGGAAGACTCCCTCGAGCACTAACATCACCCTGAACACCATCAGACAGTAAACAATCTGCCTGGGACGTTTCAAGAAAGCTCCCTTGAGTTTAACCTCTTTTTTTTCTCAACCTCACCAAGATCAAGTAGCTGTGCTGTGGGAGAGAAACAACGCTTACAACAATCATCTTGTTGCCACCCACTCGTTATCGAAGGTCAGCTGGTAGAACAACGACAATCATTTTTAAAACGTTAGGACAGAGGTATGATTATTTTTCAACAACGAAGGGTAACCCAGAACCTACTGTACTGATTGTTTTTGGTTTATGTTTGCCATAACCTGAAGGGGGTGCGGGGGCTTACATCATAAAAAAACGGATCCATCTGTCCATTATCAGTTTTATTGTTTTCTGTTTATTGTTTTCACAGATGTATGTACTTTAAGCCCATTAACCCTGGCATCCCTATTTTGGGCATGTCATTCTGGGCTATTATAATAATAATAATAATAATAATAGCGCAAATAGCAGATCTACAAGCTCACAATATGTTGCAGAATGACGCATTGTACTTTAGTTTAGTCTAGTATAGTTTATTAACACATTGTTAAAACAAATATAGAAACAATACATATTAAATGGCAAGTTGCTGTGCAAGGAAAGGAAGAAGCTGGCTGGCTTATTTGGAATCTTTTCCTTCATGGGAGAAGTCATTAAACAACAGGATTAAAAGTTCAATAACAATACAAAATAATAACAAGTTTCCAAGGGGAGCAGTGGTGCAAATAAAGAAATAAAAGCACAAAAACTGCTTAAAAGCAGAAAAAGACACAAAAAAAAGAAAAACAATTTTGTAAAGATTACTAAATCAATGGACTAGAGTAAGGAAGAAATTATATATTGCTTTAAATGTTTCTTAAATATTGGGAAGGATAATGAAGACTTGTGATGCATCTAGAGAGCTCTACAACTGAGGGCCTCTAAATGTGATGAAATATTGATGTTCGAAGTACGACAAAGAGGTATATATATATAAATTAAAATCATCTCTTTGCCTTGTGGGTGCCTTGTACTGTAAGCTTTTAGGTCCACTATTTTTACAAAAAAAACAAAAAAAAATAATAATTGACCAATCAGAGCAACAGCATCGCTTTCTCTGGAGGTACAGTAGTACTCAGGGTTACTACCTCTGAGTAGGGTCCAAGTTAAGTTCTGAGAACGCCATATTCGGCTTTTCTCACACAAATTCAAGGTCAGCACCATGGACAGTGACAATGAGCGATCGTGCCATTTTGGAACACACTTCAACTAATGAGCAATACTGTTCTCTATCAATTGCTATGGGACAATTGGCACCGTACCTGTTAATCTGTCTCCCTGCCCCCAGATTAATAGCGGGGATGAGTGACTCACTCCAGGGTCTCCCAAACTAAGTTTGGATAATGTAAATCTGCTTGTTGTAAAGTTAACTGTGATTGCACAAATTAACCAACTAATCATGCAACACATTTCAATATCATTTAACGTTTTTATTTTTAAATATATTTTTTACCAATATGACTGAATAGTTTTTCTGTCAATTTACTACCAACCGTGATTGTAATCCCTGTGACTTCAGTGGTACTATACAGTTCTGCACAGTTCTCTACAGTATCTGCAAGTGTGTAATTTGTGAGATACTGTACTGTCAGGTTTCATTGGCAAAAACAGCTGTATGTCATTAGTGTAACAAGGATAATGGTGTTCTGCATTTTTTACAAATGAGAGCAGAGAGAGTTAAACATAGTCTCTTAATGGTCCCAGCAATCAGCCTTGGGGGACACTTTATTTCAAGTGAAATTGGAAAATTATTTGTGGTTGAAGTTCACACATTAACTTCGCATGCTGCAAACTGTACCTGGAGTAATAGCATGCCTGTCTGCTAAATACTCCAAAAGCACATTAAAGTAATGAGATCAGAGCAAAATGGATCTCTCGTTGTTGGGTAAAACAAATAACTGATGAGCTTGTAGATCAGCTATTTTCAGTACAAATCATAGGACAAAGTAGTGTAGGTCTTAAGGAGTCAAGGAAGTAAAACAATAGGTTGGAAAACCTATTGTGGAAAAGACTTTTACAGAGTTGTATGTGATTACCATTTGTGATGTGTGTGTTTGTGTGAGGGAGCTGAAGAGCACCCCCCTCACTGAGTTGGAAAACAGACATGTGCATGTATATTGACTGTTGTGGTTGACAAAACATGCTAATACATGATGTTTATTTTTGTTATTGGATTATGTTGTATTGTCATTGTGCGCGTCCTATTAATTATCCTCTCTTTGAGATCTACGTCCTGGAGGCGGTTTCAGGGGAGTGCACACAGGAGAAGGTAGCTTGAAGACTCCAGCTGATGTCCATCATCTTGATAATCATGGCAATTACCTTAATTAGTCTGGCTGTACCAAAGGGCCACGGAAGAGAGGGGGGTTTGTTAGAGTTAGTGGGGGAATGTCATGATGCCCTGCATTGTGGAGGTAATGGTAGAGTCGGGGGGCTAGCCTATATGTACCAGCTGGGGAAAGGTGTTAAGGCTATTTTTTTGTTTTTGTTTCTGCCAGCCTGAGGATAACGCTGTAGTCTCTGTCATGAGAAAAGTTTTGTAAATGGTGTTGGTTTGTCAGTAAATGGCATAACTCTGAAACCATCTCTGCCTGGCTAGTCATTGTACACCTATTTGTACACCGTAATCCTGCCTTCCATCCTGTTTGTAATGTCCTCCATACCACCACCAGAAGTGCCCAAAATTGGGACGCAGATGGTTAAAGTCAATAAATACAGTAAATCATTTTTTCAGTGACTCAGTTTTGTTGGTTTGTTTGTTTTGTTTGTTTTGTATATACAGTTATTTATAAAAGTTCACTTTTGTCCATTTCACTAAACAAGAACTGCGTGTGATTGACTAGTTAGTTGCCAGGTAACCACTCACGTGGAGTACTTATTCAAGGTGATTGACGGCAACATATTAAACCGTTTTATGCTAATTGCATGACTCACAGGCAACTAGGGATCAGCGATAGTCCTATAGCTGTACAGTATACAGTATAAATGAATACACATGGGCAATTGATGAGCGCATGTCAGCTTAATTAGCTTAGCCTCAGTGTTACGTGACCAAAGAGGTAAACAGGAAATGAGCGTACTTCTATACCTGACAAGAATGCAAATGACATTGAGTTGTCACATTACATTAACATGAGAAGAAAATTATCATGCATCGTTCTTGTTGTAATTTTATATCAATTACACACCCGATGAAGCCTTGAATTCATGGAGATTTGTTTTGTTTTTGTCGCATTCCTAAGGCAATAATGTGATGACCGGTGGAGTCCCCTACTGACCGATGACCGGTGAATAATAATTTTATTTTAAAATCAATGAAAATGAACCCCACATTTGGGATTGTTAATTAACCACTTATATTTGATAGTGAAAATAGCCGATCTACAAGCTCACAACAAATAGATCTGCTATTTTCTATATGTCTTAAAAGCTTTTAAAATGGATGGATTTTTTTCTGAAATTCCTTTGATTAATATTATTTATTTTTTCAGAATTGTTTTATTTTTTTTAATATTTTTAATAAGATTAAATAAATAAAAAATGGTATGAAACATGAGAATAACATTGATGTTAATGGGACAACGAACAGACAGACGGACATCAATTCCAAAGAACAGGACAGACAGCGGCGGTCTTAAAGGACCACTTCATCCCTTTTCAAACCTCATCGATGGGGATTCCAAGCTAATAGAAACTCCACCCTTTCTCTGACCGACTTTCCATCACACTCCAACGATACCTGACCAATTAATGTTGCTTTTTTTCCTTTCTTTTTTTGCACTACTGCGCATATCGTCGCTGTCGGATAGAAACCTCATATGGAAAATGGAAAAAAATAACCTGTGTTCCAATATTGATCCAATGTAGTTATCTAGTCACAGCTCTTGTAAGATAAAAACACAACAAGTAAAATCATGGAGATACGAGGTTTCTGCCCGACAGCAACAATATACTTATGCATACTTGTGTAAGAGCTTGTTGCTGTTATGAGTTGAATTTGATTCAAGTGGGTAAGTGCCGCGGGGCTTATTCATTAACGTCGGGCAGCACTGTTTATTCAAAAGAACATCATGGAGAAGAGCTTGCATCCCCGACACATATCAGGGCTACAGTGCGAGTTCTGTTGTGCAAATGGCAGCCCGTTGTCGGGAGCTTTTAACAGCGCTAACCTATTTAGCCCGCCAATTTGCAAGGTTTCTTATTTTTTATCACATGGGAAAATAGCCTACATACAGGGGACTGGGATGACATTAAAATGCCATCGCCCCAGCATTGTTAGCGGCAGCATTTGACACCTCAATGGTATTCATTATTGGCTACATTCCTCCAGCGTATGGTTGCCGTCGGGCAGAAACCTTGTATCTCCATATTTCAACTTTCTATGTCTTTTTGTAAATGAATGCCATAGCTTGTGGTATAACAATCAGAACCAGACATTGTATGTCTGAGTTATATTAAAGAAATAAAGGTTCTGTGCCTGCTATACTTTAATTAAACCCTGTATTGCAGACCAAAATGAAAACCCAGCAAAACAATTCAAATTAATTCAAATAATCAATCAGTGCACTGCCTTCACCAAACACTCTTTCACACCCAAAATGAAACCCCCATAGCCTCACTTCTGGGAACTGGTATAGCTGTTCCTGGTACCTCAACTTCCTGGAACTTTTCTACCAGCGTTCACTTCCTGGAACTTTTCTACCAGCGTTCACTTCCTGGAACTTTTACAACAGGTGCTGCATTCCCCCCACAGGTCCCCCTATTTCCATTTCTGAGAAATGAATGGTTTTTTGGACATGCAAGGTTTCCTCCTGACAGCGACGACGACGACGTGTGTCACATGGAGTTCACACATTTCCACCCCACGCCATTTGCACAAACCAACAACACTTATACCACCCACCCACCCACCCACCCTTCTTCCAAACAGGTGTTGTTGTTCCTCGACGGAGAGTTAGAAACGTACCCGCTGATTAACTGGTTGTCTCAATGTTCGTCGGGTGTGTCACTGTGTGTCAACACGTTCCCTTTACAGGCACAATCTAAAAAGCTCTGGGAAGCGTCCCGTTGACACCTCTGTGTGTGTTCGCCAGCTTGTCAGTGTGTTAATGTGTGTCTGGTTTTTTATGTGCTCATGTGGGGGGTGTGTTTGTCTGTCTTTGTGTGCAACGTTATGTCGCTGGGCAGTTGTGCTGGTGGTGGTCAGTGAGTCCTGGCACAGCGGAGAGGAGAAGATAAGATAGTTACTGTTTTGTTCTGTTGTGCTTTGTTTAATTGTTGTTTTTGTCAGAACAATCAGACCTCTTTGTTTTCACTGTTTGACAAGATATTCCTTTTTATTGTCTGAAAAAAAGTAATAAAGAGATTTGTAAAAAAAAAAAGTTAATCATAATTGTAGTAAAATGTTTGTTTAATTCATTCATTTATGTATTTAATTGCACAATTGTGTCATTCCCACAAGTGGTCATATTTGTTTATAGCTGTGTGAGAGACAGAGCATAAGCGGATGAGTTTAACAATCTGTGAATAAGAAAACAACAAATAACGTCAACAACTTGATAACTCTACATATACTGTACTGTAGTGTCTGTTTGCTCAGAGGGAGAGAGAGCCAGAGAGAGAGAGAATATCCTCATCTCAGCAGTGGGAGACAGAGCTGAGCGGGGCGCTGTCATTAAACAAATTGAAAACCTTAACGTGACATCGGCTGGTATCTGGAGTGTTCATTTAAGGACACATTCCATTTCCTCATGATTATTACCCTGTCTGCAGCAGCGTGTGGCAGGGTTTTGTAATCAGTCTGTTTATTATTGCCACCTTCAACCGAGTTTGACAGAGGTTATTCGCCCCGTTCTGTTTGTCTGTTTACAAAATAACTCAAGAACTGATCGGCGGATATCGTCTAATCTCGCAAAAGTAGAGCGAATGACAAGATATCTCAAGATCGCAAAATTGTATTAAGTACTGTACTTGAGTCAATGCACTTAGTCACTTAACTTTCCACCACTGTGTGTGTGTGTGTGTGTGTGTGTGTGTGTGTGTGTGTGTGTGTGTGTGTGTGTGTGTGTGTGTGTGTGTGTGTGTGTGTGTGTGTGTGTGTGTGTGTGTCATAGGGTGCATCCACACATGAGCGCCAACTTGACGCCCGGAAGTCGGAAGTCCCGTCCACTCCCATGTTATAGGAAAAACCGGACCGGAACTTCCGGTTTTTAACTTAACATGAGAGTGGACGGGGCTAGCGGAGCCAAACCCAGAGGAGCCAGCCGGGGAAGAAGAGATTGCATGGAAGCCTTCCCTTCATCAAAATGTTGTATTTTTTGGCATTACGCCGACGCTCTTCACTCAAAGTGACATTGTGTGTTCATTGAAGAACAGAGTACATCCAACACCGGTGAGGTTATACCACGAATGAAATATGTGGCATGGCAGAATGGTAAGGTAGTAGGAAAAAGAAAGAAAGAAAGGTGCATAAACCAACAGAGAGAGAGAGAGAGAGAGAGGGAAAGCCAGCAGGGGGAAAAAGTAGAGAAGGTGTGTAAAAAAAATGGTTAAAAAACAAAGCCATGATTTTCTTTTCTCTTAATGCCAGAATAGGGAGGCAAAAGGCAGAGACAGTGAGAGATGAGGAAACAATCTCTTTCCTCATGTTTTTAAAAACTGAGCTTTGCAGTCTGGAGCTTAGTACTGCAATATGTCATTGTGCTTCCCGTCCCACGTCGTGTCCTGTTCTTTATGAGCCGGAGTTTTTCATAAAAAGAGCAGAGAAGAAAAAAACGTCTCTCTTCTCTGTTCTGTGTTCATGGAGGATTTGGTCCTCTAAGGCTTAAACAACATCCCACTCCTCTTGGGGCTTGTAATACGAATAAGGAGAACATCCTGTGCCAGCTCACAGAAGACACACCACTGGTGAGGTTAGAAAATAAATAAACCACTGACATTAGTATACAACATTGCCGGTCAGTTTATTCAGGAGTTATCTTGTCATCTATCTATCTATCTATCTATCTATCTATCTATCTATAGTATATTGCAGTATATTTTTCAAAAACGTCTTTCAACAACTTCAAGGTATTTATTGTCTCCGCCAGGCTGAAAGGCATGGCGAGAGAGTATGTTTTACCCCCTGTCTGTCCGTCCGTCCGCGCGCGTGTGTGTGTCCTGTCCGTCCGCTACCAGCTAATCTCCGGCACCGTTGGCCCGGTCGCTGCGAAACTGTGCACACACACTCCCTGGATGCCAATTCAGAACCTCTGGCCCAATTGTTTTCACATGGGCCTGTTATAGCGCCACCAGGAGGCCGATTTGTGCAAAACCCATTTTTTGACATTACTCCTACAGATTGTATCCAAACGTCATGCAAATTGGTACACAGTATATCTATAGTCATGTGATCAACACGGATCTGTCCAATTTCCCAAATTCCATCCTGATTGGCTAAGGTTAGCTTCCAAAGTTTGCAGGATTGGTCCGAACAAAATGCATCAAATTATGCACGCAGCTTGCAATTTCCATGAAATTTCACACGCACATTCCAACTAGGCCGAGGAAGAAATGCCACCCTTTTCACATTGGCCTGTTATAGCGTCACCAGCAGGTCTAATTTAGCAAAACACATTTTTGGAACAAAATGCCTCAAATCATGAATGCAGTGTCTGATTGCCGTGAAAGGCCTAAGAATAAATGGCACCCTTTTCACATCGGCCTATTATAGCGCCACCAGGAGGCCACAATAACGTACCTGACCTGGCGGAGACCTGTGCTCCGAGGAGCACTTTTTCTAGTTGTCACATGCATTTACAATACAACTGTAGCAAAATTGCGGGCTGCAATTATTGTACTTGCAGCCTCCTCGACAGTGTGGATAAAAATACAAAACAGTCATAATAAAGCAAAACAGAGTCATAGGCTCCTCTTAAGCCCTGTTTTATAATTCTGCTATTTGACAATAGCAGATCTACAATCAGCAATGCAAATTCATAGATCTGCTATTTCTGAAAACATTAGAATTGTATTACATTTTTTATTTCACCTATAATGATATGCCCAACCTAGGGACGCCAGGGTTATCCACTTAAACCCCCGCATCCATATTCTGCTGTGACGTGCCATGAGCTTGTAGATCTGCTATTTTCGGCAAATATCGCGTAGAGTGAAAACACAAAAGCCACTAGCACAGAGCCCTGAGGGACTCCGGTCAACCAAGTACTGAATAGTGCAGGCAAAGAGGCATCTTAGTTGGGTCATCTGTGGCACTTCTGTGACCGTGGAGAGCGAAGGTCCGTTTCTCAATGGATTTGTCATCTAGGGGGGTTATTAAACAAATCTAGCCGGGGTGTATTTTTTTTAAGGCCGGGGAACATTTGTGAGAGACCAAAATCCAAAATGGCTGCCGTGAAAATGAACTTTTTAATGGTTTGACCTACAATGATGCACAATACATGGTTTCAGAGCTTATTTTGGTCAAGGAATACATATATGGTGTTTATATAATGATTTGACCTATTGTCGACCTTCAAATGCAAGATGGCTGCCAAAAGGGAGTTTTTTCAAAATCATCACAGAGCCTTCATATCAGGCTCAAATGAAAGCTCTGCTCATGATGAGTTGAATAATATACAGTATAAGTACACAGAAGTAATCTCTGAGGTCAATAAAGTCAATGTTTGTGTGTAAACAGCAGTTGCTGATTTCCCATTAAATAGGGTAGGCTACTGAGAATATGGTGTCCAGTTCATCCCATCACATTTTCATAATGAACCAAAGATAAATGAGCTCTATAGCCTAACATAAAATAGTATTCTGTATGCAAAGCTAGAAAGGTTAGTTGCTTGAGGTGAATTTAAAGGTCAACTCATTTGTCACCCTTATTTTGTAGTATTGCTCCCAGTGTTTCCTGTCTGCCTAGTTACTTTTACCTGCCTTGTCTAACCAGTCTTGTGATTTTGTCAGTGTTTCCACCTGTGTCCTCCTAGTCCCCCAGCCTATCCCAGTGTTGATTGTCAGTTGAGTTCACCTGTGTCCTGTTAATCCCTGTATATTTAAGCCCTGTGTTTGCACTGTGGTCTTGTTGGTCTGTAGTCATGTGAGGTGAGGTTTTTAGTTGTTGTTTTTTGTGCTCAAGAATCTTGGACATTAGAGCGTCTGCCATTCCAGATCCCTTGAATCGCTTGTAGATGGCATAGATGTAGGACATCAACTGGTGGAAAGTTACGAGGATTGGGAGGATGTCCTTGAACATTTCTGGATTCTCCGCCTTGAGCTGAGTGAACGTCTTGTAGGTGGGCAGGTGACCAACAAGAAAGGAGAATGGAATATTCTTCTGCCGCATGGCCTCCACATGTTTCACCATTATGTCATTCACCACTGACTTGCTGGAGGTTCATTGTATGTTGTGTGGTAATTAGGCATGCTCTTGTTGGGTGGTGGATGACAGCAGGACTGGGCACCACTGTATCCTGGAACTCGCTGCTCTTCAGGTGGTGGTCTTCTGCCATGATTGTCTACACGAGACAGTGCATGTATTACAGAGCGAGCACGCTGCGGAGCTGACCCATCCACTGGTGGATCTACCCTGGGACAAGCAGGTGACTCACTCTTGCTACCAGGGGGGGCATCTGTACTGGCAAACCTTTGTCAGTTCCGCACACTTCTGCTTTAGCTGTGCAGAGATTTCCTTCTTCTTGGTGAGCGTTTCAGCAGTCTCTTCGCCTGGTTTCTTTTCATAGCTCTCTGGCTGCATGTACATGATATTTGTTCGATGGACTGCTGTAGAGTCACCTGTCATAGTGTCAATCTTGAAGTCGTCATTGTCGATGATCACGATAGCTGGCTTGCTGTCTGCGATCTCGTGTGGGCAGGTTGCTGATGCCTCCACATCCATCAGAGCCCAATGGTCATAGAGGAGCAGTGTGTCTGCAAAGCTGATGCAGACACCGCTCTTGTGCAGAGTGTCTACCAGATCTTTACTCCTTGTCATGCCATGGACATTTACTCCCAGGTTGATAGCAGAGCTCCGCAGTGTGCTCGCTCTGTGATACATGCACTGTCTCGTGTAGACAATCATGGTACAAGACCACCACCTGAAGAGCAGCGAGTTCCAGGATACAGTGGTGCCCAGTCCTGCTGTCATCCACCACCCGACAAGAGCAAGCCTTATTACCACACAACATACAATGAACCTTCAAGTAAGTCAGTGGTGAATGACATCATGGTGAAACATGTGGAGGCCATGTGGCAGAAGAATATTCCATTCTCCTTTCTTGTTGGTGACCTGCCCACCTACAAGACGCTCACTGAGCTCAAGGCAGAGAATCCAGAAATGTTCAAGGACATCCTCCCAATCCTCGTACCTTTCCACCAGCTGATGTCCTACAGTTCAGCTATGCCATCTACAAGCGATTCAAGGGCTCTGGAATGGCAGACACTCTGGTTACAGCAGGGGTAGTAGTGGAGGGGTTGGTAGACCAAGCACTACGAGGAAAGCACTACAGACAGGGCGTGCTGTGCATCCTGCTCTGGCGAGAGGTTCTTATCCAAAATCACTTGTATTGTCCAAGATTCTTGAGCACAAAGAACAACGACTAAAAACCTCACATGACAAAGGTCTACAGACCAACAAGAACACAATGCAAACACAGGGCTTAAATAGACAGGGATTAACAGGACACAGGTGAACTCAACTGACAATCAACACTGGGATAGGCTGGGGGACTAGGAGGACACAGGTGGAAACACTGACAAAATCACAAGACTGGTTAGACAAGGCAGGTAAAAGTAACTAGGCAGACAGGAAACACTGGGAGCAATACAACAAAATAAGGGTGACAAATGAGTTGACCTTTAAATTCACCTCAAGCAACTAACCTTTCTAGCTTTGCATACAGAATACTATTTTATGTTAGGCTATAGAGCTCATTTATTTTTGGTTCATTATGAAAATGTGATGGGATGAACTGGACACCATATTCTCAGTAGCCTACCCTATTTAATGGGAAACCGCAAATCAGCAACTGCTGTTTACACACAAACATTGACTTTATTGACCTCAGAGATTACTTCTGTGTACTTATACTGTATATTATTCAACTCATCATGAGCAGAGCTTTCATTTGAGCCTAATATGAAGGCTCTGTGACGATTTTGAAAAAACTCCCTTTTGGAGCTCATAATTGGCAGCCATCTTGCATTTGAAGGTCGACAATAGGTCAAATCATTATATAAACACCATATATGTATTCCTTGACCAAAATAAGCTCTGAAACCATGTATTGTGCATCATTGTAGGTCAAACCATTAAAAAGTTCATTTTCACGGCAGCCATTTTGGATTTTGGTCTCTCACAAATGTTCCCCGGCCTTAAAAAAAATACACCCTGGCTAGATTTGTTTAATAACCCCCCTAGATGACAAATCCATTGAGAAACGGACCTTCGCTCTCCACGGTCACGGAAGTGCCACAGATGACCCAACTATCTTGTCTGGGCTGGACGCTGTGCGCTTTATCTACAGTGATTTAATGACGAAGACATGCAGACAAGGTGGAATTTGTGGCAATTTTGCTTCTCTATGGCACTGGATCTTCAAGAATGTTTTGAAGGAGGGACTAACCTGTTCGGTTTGTTGTGTGTGCGTGTGTGTGTGTGTGTGTGTGTGTGTGTGTGTGTGTCCTCATCTACTTTAATAACAACACTTTCCGAGGGTGAGGGACAGATTGCATCCCAGATGTCCGATGGATTTCCAAATGGCTGTCAATGCTTCTATCGTTCATAAAATCACGCTGGAACCGATCCAAATGATATCGTCCACGACTATTAATTGTTGTTATGGTTGCGGTGTGGACGCTGACATCCATTTGAGTTGAGAACAATTGTTATCGGCATCGTACTTGATGTGAATGGCCCTTTAGAAGGAGGACAGACACACAGGTGATGTTGACTCTCCTCTCTCCCGCTGTCGTCCATGCATCTATACCAATTAGCATGAACAAGTGGTGTCTGAGACGGGAGAGGAGAGTCCCACAAACAAACACTCTATATTTCTATCTCTGTGGTATGAGTAAACAAAATGCTCTTGAGAAAACAACGTGCCTGTTATGAAAAGATGGTATTCCTTTTCATGCCGCCACTCCACACCATCCCTCAAACAAATCTGCAGTATGAAACCACACTCTCTCTCTGTGTGTGTGTGTGTGTGTGTGTGTGTGTGTGTGTGTGTGTGTGTGTGTGTGTGTGTGTGTGTGTGTGTGTGTGTGTGTGTGTGTGTGTGTGTGTGTGTGTGTGCGCGCGCGCGTGCGTGTGTACTGAACTTAAAGAAGCACTTCACCCATTTTCTTCTTCATATAATTAGTCATTTTTGCCTAGTCTGTGTCTCAGAGGAGGGCTGTGGACACTTCAGAAACCCACCTACCAGTGACATCCTCGGTTAATTGTATTACTTTGAGAACAATGGCTTCTAATAGCATGCAGACTGTTAGATTAGAAATATTTAACTAATCCAACGGGTAAAAACCTTCACTTTACCAATAAAACCTTAAAAGATAAAAAAAAGGACAGGACAGTCTAAATGCGACTTATTCTGATGGCGGCAAAGTTCTCTCTCTGCTCTCGATAGAGCAGAATTGTCCATATATTCCGTGATTATTGGGTGGTTTGTTTACAGTCTGATTCACTTCATGGAGCCATCAATGACCTCGGCCTGGCCTACTTCATCTCGCCATGGGCCGGTTGTCCTAGGCAACGGTAAATTGGAGAGTCCGGAATCCAAAACACTCCATGTTATCAACGATTTGGTAGTCATAACTCCAGGTGGCCAGGATCGAGGTGAGCTCTGTGTTGTGAGTCAAGTTCATGGCTGCACACTGGGGCTGTGTGCGTCTGGCAAAGAAATCACTTGGTGGCTTTCTAACATGGCTGTTAAAGTTAAAGTTAAACCCAATAACATATGTCTTATACAAAAAATCTTTCACAAGCAGATATAAAATAAACTTATCACAGACGTTCCATGAATAAATAGCCTGCAGTTTCTATTTGCTTGGATTCCCCATCGATTACGTGGGTTTCTGCACTGTCCACAGCCCTCCTCTTCGTGACTCTAGAATGAGTAGACAAAAACGGTACCATATTATAATGAGCATTAGTGAGGACCAAGAAGTGTTCCTTTGTCATGTGGAACTGTTTCTCTTATGGGGGTCCTTAGCACATAATATTGCCATAGGCAAATGGCTATTGATTTTGGGGTCCTTGACATGAAAAAGTTTGAGAATCACTGGTGTAAAGGCAACACTCTCTCTCTCTCTCTCTCTCTCTCTCTCTCTCTCTCTCTCTCTCTCTCTCTCTCTCTCTCTCTCTCTCTCTCTCTCTCTCTCTCTCTCTCTCTCTCTCTCTCTCTCTCTCTCTCTCTCTCTCTCTCTCTCTCTCTCTCTCTCTCTCTCTCTCTCTCTCTCTCTCTCTCTCTCTCTCTCTCGTGTCAGTGAAGCACAGTGAGGATTATGAATAGGCCTCATTACAGGCTCCGAAACACAACACAATTAGGCTCTTTGTGATGCAGCCACTATGCAAATGATAAGTTCCATTTCCTGAAAGATTGCTTCCACCGTGTCCGGTTAACACTGCTGTGGGCGGCAGGAGAGAGGAAGAGCCTTCACAATGAAATACAAAAATAAATCAAATAAAGGACAACTTGTCATTCAAGTGCAAAGAGAATTGTAGAGAATTCGAACCTTGCAAATATGCTCGCAATGGCGGAGGGGTAGAGGTGGATGAAAGAGTTAAAAGACCTCGTGTTGTGTATATTGGGTTAAAGTGGTTAAACCTGGAGGCCCCTCAAGGACGCCTGGCGGTCCTCGGACCCCACTGTGAGAGGGAGGAGTGGAAAAGAGCTGGAGATGGAGTGGGTTAGAGAAGATGCAAAATGGAAGCGGGGAGGTAAGGGGAAGCCACAGCTGGGAGGAGAGAGGAGGAGGACGAGACACAAAAAACGTTATGATGAAAGTATGACAAGAAATGGAGAGAGAAAGGAAAGAGGCGTCGATACAAGAGGGCTTTTGTTCTATTTTCAGACCCCCACCGTCTGCTGCCGCTCTCATCATCGCACCATAGCTAACATTTTAAAGGTTATAGTCTTTCCGCAGAGAGAGACGGGAAGCGAGCCCGTCACATATGGCGCGCCGCGGCTTCTGTTCCTTCCCACGTCTTACTACGCCCCCTGCGTTATGTTTATGGCACATCTTAGAGACGTCTTAAAGAAGCCAGAGTCGGTAAGAGTATCAGCGGGAGACGAAGGTTCTGCGGATAATCCCTCCGAGAAAGACCCGAGGAGGAGGGAGAGAGGGAGGAAAAAGAGAAGAAATGAATGAGATTACAAGACAATGATGAAAAGGGGAGTAAGAGTGTGGAAGAAAGTTGTGCGTCGACCGTGTTATGACACAGGCGAGGAGACGCGGGGAGAGGCGGTCTTTAGTCAAAAGATGGGTGGCAGGTGGGCTTAGGGATACCAAAAACTGATAGAGGGAATAAAATAGCTCAACAGCTTTTGATCCGACATTGATCGGACTGTAATTGCTTTCCAGCAGATAAGGAATTCAGACAAATGTCCCGAAGAAACTGAGGCACATACAGTACAGCCAATTCACCGGCTGCCCAAATCCAACACAATTAGCCTCTGTTGCGGACTGTCATGGCAGCACAGTCTAGAGCAGTGGTTCCCAACCAGTGGTCCGGGGACCACCAGTGGTCCTTGAGGAGTTTCAAGGTGGTCCCCAGCTAAATGATGGAGAGTTGGTAACCAAATGGACCCTTTATAGATCTTTAACTCATGAGAGCGTAAAATGAAACCAAATGGACCCTTACGGGAATACGGGTCCATTTTCCAAAAGTGTCACAATTTGACATGTTGTGAGCTTGAACATCATCTATTTTGCTACATTTGTATGACAGTACGACGAATTAGGACATTTACACCCGCCCCCCCCCCCCATGAAAAAAAATCACACCCAGTGTGAGTAAGCGGTGCCTACTCTGTTTGATGAGTGTGTGTTGTCATTCAGACAGTACAAATCTAGTGCAGCGCAGACATGGTTTGGTGCCCCCCGGGACGGTTTTGTCAACGGGGGGGGGGGGGGTGTGCTGCACGGAAGAAACGGACGCTGTAAATTCGCCGCTTTTCGCCGTTTTTTTTTTCTTCACGCCGTTTGGTGCCCCCCCAAGGGTTGGTGCCCTGTGCTTCAGCACCTCAAGCCCGTTGGATAAGCCACCACTGACGGTATACTGTATACTGTACTGTACATACCGTGTGTGTGTGTGTGTGCGTGTGTGTGCGTGTATGTATGTATGTGTGTGTGTGTGCGTGCGTGCGTGCGTGTGCGTTCATGCATGCATGTATATACCTCTCTCTCTTGTACTGTGCACTGTACTGTACTGTGGCTCTGATGCTTGCCAAGGCCATGATTCCCATCTTGCCCCTATGCTTTGATTTGTTGGCAGGCGGATATGCACGCATGCACTCCTACGCGAGAGGAGGCACCGATGGAGCGCATGCATGCATGCATGCATGCCATACGCGTGGTGAATCATTGATGTACACAGGATAATCAACTGCCTGTTAAAAAAGGTGGCACACGCATTTACACACACACACACACACACACACACACACACACACACGGCTCGGCAGTGCCTATCTCACTTCGCTTCTCAGTCTGGTAATCGTGTCAATGTAAACATTTTAGTCACTTCCTGACTAGCCTCGGAAACCCATGCCTTTTTTTTTGTTTCAAAAGAAAAAAAGCCTGGGGGAACCTTGCAGGAACGGTGGTTTAGGAGTGGGAGTGAAACTTATTATCACCTAACCAATCAGAGTGCAGAGGGGCGTCGCTCTAAATTTGGTGGCGTCAGCGTGTTCCTGAAATTTGGTGACGTTTGGAAATCCGGCTCAAACGGGATGATAGCCAGACGGAGGTGCAAAGTGAAAAAAACTAACGCTGAACAAGCGCCTCCGTCTGGGTTCAAGTTCAAGGTTCATGTATTTGTTGGTCATGTGCGAACAGCGTGTACAGTAGTGGGCTCAGGATACAACGGTGTACAAAATGCTGTGTATTCTGACAGACTGTGAACGGCGAGTCAGAAACACTCGCACGCACACACACACACACACACACACACACACACACAACATTGACACACACACGTGCAGACACAGTCCACAGAGGGTGTCCTAGCACTCCATTTATCCGAGAAGCTCAAGCACGCACAAGTCATCATGCTCATGCATTACGATGTGAGACATCACATAAATTAGCATGCACGCTCTGGCTGGCTCCCGTTCAGCACAGCCTGTGTGTGCGGGGCCATGCAGTGCATTCTGGGATAAGCATAGGTTGTACTGTATACCTACAGTACCTGGTGCTTTGAGACAGCTTCATTTGCTGGCCTGCCAGGAACATGACACATGCACTGTCAGTATCAATTGGACCAGCGGGCGCGGCGTGCCTGTTTTATTCTAAATGCCTGATTTATACTCGGATCTCCAAGCTTGGAGATCGGCTATTTTCGATGCAACAACACAGCATAAATCAGGTTTTAATGGTATTGAGTCTGGAGTGCATTACCTTCATCCCTGGCCGTCGAGCGCACGGAGAGACCACACCCACATATAAATGGAACGGCAGGCGGCGGCGAGTACACTTCATTATTTTGTGGTAACAGAGTGAATAAATATGAGGTTGATAGCGCATGCCTCCGCATGTGGAGACGTACTATCTCCACCCTGGCACGCCGTGCACATAAATCATCACTGTAGCTCATAGCGTTTTTCATTACCCTCCTCATACTTTATCCCATTAAGCCCGGGAACGCATCTGTGTGTCATTTTTAGATCTCTTCGGCTATTCAAAACTAGCAGATATACAGAACAAGCTCATAGCGCGGCACCGAGTGCCGCGCTACGAGCTTGTAGATCTGCCAGTTTTGAAAAAGAAATTGTGAAAAAGTGTGCAAATCTTTGAATACAAATATACGTTTTTTAACTCAAATTTTTTACTTCCGGGGGTCCCTGGAACAACATATTTTGAGATGGCGGGGGTCCACGGACAAATACGTATCATTTTGGGTGGTCCTTGACATGATAAAAGTTTGAAAACCACTGATATTATAGCAACATAAGCTTTTTTCTTTTCAAATAACTGTCAGGATTTAAGAAGACATTTGTAGAATCCCCCAGAAGCAAAGATTTGAGTTACAAATGTTTGCATTAAAATATGTATATTATATTCAAAGATTTGCACACATTTTCAAGATTTTTCAAAGATAGCAGACCTACAAGCTCATAGCGCGGCACTCGGTGCCGCGCAATGAGCTTGTAGATCCGCTATTTTTGAATAGCCAAAGCAATCTAAAATGACACATGCCTTTTTTCCCGGTCTTAATGTGTTATCTGCAGAATTGTGCATGGCTATAGGTTCGTGCATTTGATTTGCCAACACTGTACATGCATATTACATTCAATGTTCTGTGTCGGCGTGCAATCAGGCAGAATGCACGTGGCGGCTTGCAAGGTTTTATATGGCCCTGACATGCAGACTAGACACATATTCTATGGTAGCATCCCGGTCGGTTTGACTGGCCGAGGAGAGATTCCTAGAGTGCCTCGGCGACACGCCCATGCTATTGTTGTTCATTGTTGTGTTATTGTGTTATTATTGTCCTTGGGAAATATGTTGGGTGGATTCATATCATATATTATGTCGTTTTATGTTATAGCGTGTGTATGATTTGGTTAGCAACCATCAATGGTGGATGGTAACAAAGAACATTTACTTGAGTAGCCTACTATACTTAATGTTTCAAGTACTGTATCTGTACTTTATTTGACTATTTGTGTGTGTGTTGTGTGTGTGTGTGTGTGTGTGTGTGTGTGTGTGTGTGTGTGTGTGTGTGTGTGTGTGTGTGTGTGTGTGTGTGTGTGTGTGTGTGTGTGTGTGTGTGTGTGTGTGTGTGGTTGGCTTCAGACTTTCACTCAACTACATTTCAAATAAATATATCTGTGCTTTTGATTTGACTTCACTGCTCTACTCCACTATTTCATAGAAAGGGGCCCCCCAGGATCCAAACTATGAAATGAACCTCTTAAGCCATTCCAAAAATAGTACAAATGGCAGATCTACAGGCTCACAGCATGCTGCGATGCGATGTGTCATCGGTAGGCAGGGTTCTGAACTCTCCACGACCACAGCCCTCCTCTGAGACACAGAGGGAATAGACAGAGATAGTGCCATCTTATAATGAGCTGAGTGAGGACTAATTATTCTGTATGAAGATAGGTTGAAAGTGTGGGTGAAATTGTCATTTAAGTTTATATTCTATTTAGGGCAAACAGAGCCATGATACTGCTATTGTGCATGTTGGATCGCTGGAAAGGCTTTGCTACACTAAATGGAACAAAAATGTTAAGCATGTAAAGGAAGTATAATTACACAACTATTTATGTACAGTATATGGCTGTCATGAAAAAGGTATTTCAATTAAAACGTATTATTATTATTTGTGTCCATAGACAGATTCCGCAAAAAAATGCCTGTTTAGACTGAGATCAACCAAGGCAGGTCCTTCCAGAGACAAAACCTGTATAATTAAAGCAACAGTGGCCGTTCTTAGGGTTTTCTGTGCAGCTGAATTAGAAAAACAACGTAATCAATGTAACTTTTTCATCACCCACTCTGAATGCAAAAGCAACGCAAATACGCATCGATGCAAATTGAATTCACATTTTGCCTCGTGGTATCAGCCATCAGCAACAAGAACAACAACAAGTGCTACAAATGAGTCTTGCTCCAGTTGAAACAGGTGCAGGATTTTGCATCGACAACGTGAAGCCATTGGCTTCAACCTGCCTGCTGTCGTTGTTACAGGCAGGTGGTGAATGGTGATGGTTTCCCCATCACCGAGCACCGCAACCGATCATTGTTTGAATGTCAAACCTTATCTAAACATTGGTGCTAACCAGGTGCAGTTCTTCACAGCCTCCGTGCACCCTTTTCAGGTGTGTGTGTGTGTGTGTGTGTGTGTGTGTGTGTGTGTGTGCTACGTGTGCTGTGCGTGTGCGTGTGCGTGTGTGTGTGTGTGTGTGTGTGTGTGAAATTAGGTTTAGGGATTAGACATACAGTAGGAGTTACGTTTGATCTATGCTCAATAGCGAGCTTGTGTCGTGCACCGAAAAATAGGTGATCTACAAGCACACAAGACGTCGCAGTATGCTTGTAGATCGCCTATTTTTCGGCTTTGGGCTTGCAAAAAAAAAGGAAATATGCCATTCAGAAAATCGTCGTCCTAAAATGTTTATGTCCTCACAAGTATAGTAATACAAAACTGTGTGTGTGTGTGTGTGTGTGTGTGTGTGTGCGTGTGCGTGTGCACGCGCGTTTGTATTCACAAAGGCAATAGGAAAAGGCATATTTGATCAAGATCATTATTATTTCTGTCCTTTTATTCTTTTATCACCCCATCGCCCCGGGGCAAATGCTCTGTGGGGGTGTGGTAAGCAAATTACTGCCAGATTGTTGTTGCCTGAGGTTGATCAACCAACGCTGCCTGAGGTTAGCTAACGTCTGTCCAGGTGATAGAATACAGGCTTCCCTGCGATGTCCATCACATATTATGGATGAAAATACTCTTGTTGGCAGGTGTAAAACAAGCACTATACAGTGGATGGAGGAGGAGGAGGGAAGGAAATGGCTAGAGGAGGGAATAGTAGAGAGTATAGCTACATCATTTGGAGGATATGCTGTCATGAAGAAAGTCACTGTCTGAAGAGGGGAATTCTCTGTGGAGATCTGAGACACTCTGCTGGCATCCGAAAACGTGAGATCGCTTTAAACCTCTGTTCATTGTGAAGTAAACTTTCAAACATGAGCATGCTATTTCATATATAGGACAATTGATTTAATATTGGGTCGCAGTATAATCTGACAGCTGTTTTAGGTGAAAACCTGACAGGATGACAACTCGGTGCAGGCGGAGATCAACTCTGCATTCTAGCGCCTCCTAACATTTGTCCCTCTACAGGATATGTAGAATTTGAGAAGGTACAGAGAAAACACCTCTTGATTTGATTAACCAAAGAAGACAGAAGAAGCTTTTATTCTATTGTGTTCAGATCTTTCCTGCCTTTTGTCCTGAAACAGAGGTTCCCAGCTTTGAGTGTGAACTCAAAACAAGTCATAGAGCCAAGTTCTTTTGTTAAACAGGAGGTTGATTTCAGGGCTATTGTCCTTATGCAAGGGTGATGGTCAAAGTGGAACATCTGTTAATTCCCTCTGTCTCTAGGACATGGGACAGAGATGAAGTTAGAGTCAGATTGTTATTTCTTGGTAAAAGCTTATTTTGTAGTAAGTAACACAGTGTGAAAACATATGCTATAGTTGAAATGAATAAAGTTGAATAACTATGACCTGCTGTTAACAAAGAGAAATGTCATTAAGGGAAGATTCATTCTGGAGTAAATGCTGTCTTTATTGATGTATTCTTTCTAAACTATTGTTTGCAACCATGAAATATAAAATGTGTGGAATCATTTTAAAGCTGAAGAGATGTTGAACAAGAATTACTATACCAGACTTTGTGTAAGAGTAAAGTTTGATAATTAGAAATAAGACAGATTGTTACACTGTAATAACTGCTAAATGTGTTTCAACATGGTAGGCGGGGACTCGGCCCGACAACGTCCCTGTCAGAACTATAGAAAGTGGGGTTGGGCTTAAACTACCTGACCCCTCCCCTTGTTGACAGGAGGTAAACAGTGTATAAATGATTGTGTTTGTATGTGACTGGGTGCTCTGCCTGATCGGACAACATGGCAGACGGCCAGTCAGGCTGAAATAAAAAGATGCTCTGACCTAAAACCTTGGACCACTGGACTCCTCTACTTTAGAGCTTCTTTCCCAGGAAACTGTTAAAAGCCCGCTCTTGGGATCGAAAATATACTACAATTGTTCATGAGAACAGATGCTTTCGGGAGAAACGTTGAGAACAGTTGCTAAGAATGAATGTTTAGTCATTGTTAGATTCAGTCAACTGCACTGAAATCCAGCCATTAAGTTTGGAGGATGTTCAATAATCACTATTCTCTCTTGTGATGGCTTCACTCTCCTAAACTGGTTGCAGGGCACAGAGAGTCAAGATGAACGTGACGCTGGAAAATGACCTCAACTCCTCCATTCCCTTCAAATACTCAGAAGACAAGACACTAAAAATGGCTATATTCTCTTTCAACCTCATGCTGTGGTTACCGACCAACAGCTATGTCCTGTGGCTGATACTGAGGGGAGCTGGTGGGACAATCGCCTCCGAGTTCTTTTCTCTCAACCTGACTGTATCTGGCATCATCTCCTCCCTGGCCTCTGTCTTTTACTTTGCATGGATCTTCACACACAACGTTATTTTCCAAACGGTTCTTATCATGGTCGGCGTTTTGATCCTCTACTCTTTCCCATCATTCCAGTGCTGTATATGTGTGGAGCGTTACATAGCGGTGGTGCACCCCGTCATATATCTCAGGTACAAACCTCTGCGGTACAGGGCGGCCTGTTGCTGTGCCGTCTGGCTGACGGTGCTCGCGTTAATCTTTGGATACGTAGTCGGTGGATTGTCGACGACGGTGTCGTCTTACATCTTTCTGGGTTTTTACATCGTGTTCATTTCCGTGATGTCTTTCTGCTGCCTCGCGGTTCTCAGAGCTCTGAAACAGCCCGGACCAGGAGAAGGACAGAGAGACTGTCAGGACTCGGGGAAATACATGAAGAGAAGGGCTTTTAAAAATATCCTGATCATCTTGATAGCGATGTTGTTGAGTTATATTCCCTATGTTCTAACTGTAGCACTGCAACTTTGTTTAAACCCAGGAATCTTACACACTTCTGTTGAAATCGCATACTCGATAGTCATGATGTTAGGGCTCGTTCACCCTTTGCTCTACATGCACAGAGTTGGGAAACTGCCATGCTTCAAGATGCTTTGAAAGTAGCAGACCTGTTTAAATGCAATCAAAATCTTCCACTGTGAGTCGGAGAAACTTATTTTAATTATTCAGCTATTTGTTATTGTTTATTGAATTAGTCATGAAATTTTCATTTTGGATTTACATTGTAATTACATCATCATATGCATTTTTTTTCTGGGGCTAAATGCATGTCTGTTAAGCATTGTAAAAGTGTGATATGGATGTGTGTGATGCAAAACTGAAATGATCACTCCTCAAGTTGACTCTTATAGCAGGTCATTATGATAACACTTAATCTGAAATGTCTGTGTTTTTGCCTTTGTTTGTTTTTGTTTGAAAAACTTCATTCAGGGTATACGGTTTATAATTGTCTCCTCCTTGCTGGAGTAGGATTGTACAATTTATTTTTTACTTTTGATACTGGGACACTAAATCTGCATATTTTTGTATTTACTTGAATCCTGAAATAAACAAAAAGGTGACAAAAATTATAATAATCTGAAATGATTGATGCTGAATACTCCGACATCAATCATGTGTTCTAAACCTTTTCATTAGAGGTGTGTTCAAATGATTATATCTTGCATGTAGTTAAGTTTAGACATGGGTTTGGTATGGTTTATGATGACTCAACTGTGGAACGATCAGGGTAGAGATTGTGTTAGGATCTAGGAAAGGCGTTGCTGACAGTAATAGCATTTCCTTTACCAATGTAATCCACTGCCTAAATAATTTTACCAGTTCATTAATTACTTGTAATGCATTCATGTTTAATATTCCTACATGTGGAACTTGTAACATCTGTGTAAAATATAAATCTGGAAAGGAAACATTATATTGCTGTTTGTTGTCTGAAATATATAGAGAATCAAAATAGGACAAGATAAGAAAAATCACTAGCAAGAAGAATACTGGAATTTCCTGTTTTAGATATGAACATATCTGGAATTATCTCAGACGAAACACATTGTTTGGAGCTGCCTGCTGTATGAATCAAAAATCAAGTAGAGAACGATTACAATCTTGGCATGATTTATTTATAATGCATCATTCTGAGATAACAAAAACCTGTCTAAATGTCATGTACGTTTGAGGCTCACCACATGTAGTTATGTGATGGCCAACGTGGAATCATATCAGTATTCACATTGTGCTGCACAGTTAAATATAATCAATGCACAGGAAAACACGTTTTTATTCATGTCTCAGTATTCTGCAGCTGATCGATGAATAATTATTAGGTGGTTTGGTTCAAAAATAAACACAACTGCAAATAACCTCAACACTGATGTTCTCATATTCCTTTCTTGTGATGGCATTCCTATTCACTATGATGTACTACTGTAATCCTAACAGTATGTTGCTATCAGTGGTAATCCAACTTTTCCAGGTCAAGGACCACCCAAAATGATATGCATTTGGCCGCGGACCCCCATTTCAAAATATGTTCCAGGGACCCCCCCCCCAGAAGCACAGATCGGAAAAGACTTGTACAAATATTCCTCGATTTTTCAAAAAATAGCAGATCTACAAGCTCGTAGCGCGGCACTCGGTGCCGCGCTACGAGCTTGTATATCTGCTATTTTTTTAATTCAGTTAAATTTCCATCTTGTATTGTGATCATGCTACCAGTAGCCATCTCTTTCAATCTCACAAAACCAACTGTTTATGACATCACTTTCATTCATATACTGTAGTTCCAAATCACAAGTTCAAGTCCACTCAGCTGACCAGTCAGTGCAAGATCATCAACCTCTCTGCCCTTGCATTCATTCATCATCCCTTCACCCAGGGAAAAGAAAGGTTACACGGGTGTATGATGGACAAACTAGCGCCGCGTCGTTGTGGCTCTAGCTTATGCAACCAAGGGTCATTTACCTGAAATAACCATCAAAAGAAATGTGGCAATTATGAAAATGCACGTGTTTGCATGTGTACAACAAGCAATACAGTGGATGGTTGGGGGAGGGGGAGGAGGAGGGAATGGCTAGAGGAGGGAATAGTAGAGAGTACATTTAAACATAGACTGAGGGCCAGCCTGATGAATCAAGCCTCTCCACTTGCCTCTACCATAACATGTAGCTTTCTGCATACACGCACACGCACACACTGATACACATGTGCACACACGCACACTCAATAGGCTCTATGCACAGCAGCCATATTGGGAATGAATTGGGCCCCTTCTTTACTTCCTTCACAGGTGTTACCAATGATACTAATTAAGGCTCTGTTCCATTTAGTGTGGCATAGTGGTTGTCTTATTTTCAAGGACCCCCATAACTCTGAGAGTGTACAAATGGAACCAAATGGGTCCATTTGGTTCCATTTGTACACTCTCAGAGTTACACACCCACCATAAGGGGCCATTTGGGAACCAAAATGGAGTGTTTCTAGTGAGCCAACATGCACGATATCAGCACCCTGACCAGAATGGAACAGAGCCTTAATTAGTATCATTGGTAACACCTGTGAAGGAAGTAAGAAGAGGCCCAATTTCTTTCCAATATGGCTGCTGTGCATAGAGCCTATACACAGACACTCGCACCCACACAATTCAATTGCACACAAGGTATTTGTTGTTTGTCGTGTCTTATGTTTGATTATTATGTTTAACTACTTGTTTATTATTTTTAGGTGAGAACCTTTTATAAGCCCTTTATGGGTTTCTTTTCTCACCTGCACTTATTTCTGCGTTGTTTTGATAATGTTACCTTTGATAAATAAATCCAAAAAATCAAATCAAAATACATCATTTGGAGCATCTGCTGTCTGAAGAGGGGAATTCACCAACAACACCCAACTCAGAGATCTGAGACACTCTGCTGCATGGCGTCCAAAACGTGAGATCGCTTTAAGCCAGAACAAACACATTATCTAAATAGCATGTACTTTTAGGCCATACCATATGTAATTATGTTATGACCAATTATTCAAGTGGAATCACATCAAATACTGTAGTAGGCAGTATGTTCATTGTGCTGCATAGTTCAATTTAATCAGTGCACAGGAAAACACGTTTCTCTTCATATCTCATGTCTCGGCATCCTGCAGATGACGAATTATTAGCCTACAGTAGGTGTTTTGGCTCAAAATAAATACTGCACAACTGCAAATAAATTCAACTCTGATGTTCTCCTATACCTTTCATTGAACTTGATGGCATTATTCCTATTTACTTTGAGGTAATTCAAATAAATATACATTTTGTATAGTTTGTATAGTGCAAGATCATCAACCTCTCTGTCCTTTTATTCATTTATCATCCCTTCACCCAGGGAAAAGAGAGGTTACACGGGTGTGTGATAAACAAATTATCTCCATATTGTTGTGGCCTGAGGTTATTCGACCAATGGCCAGTGCTGATGCGACCTTCCGGAGGTTGGTTAAGGACTAAAATATACATTTCCCTGGAATAACCATCAAATGTGGAATTTATGGAAATGCTCTTGTTTGCATGTGTACAAAAAGCAATACAGTGGATGTCGGAGGAGGGAAGAGAATAGTACTGTATATACTGTAGAGTACATCATACAGAGGAGGAGGATGTGCTGACATGAAGAAAGTGACTGTTTGAAGAAGGAAATTCAGCAACAACACCCAACTTGCATCCAAAACGTGAGATCGCTTTGAGTCTGTATTTGTTGTCGATTAGAACAGTTGTTTTCAGAAGAACGTTCTGTTTGTTCTGTTGTTTGGTCTGCAGATGAGGGGATCTCTTAACCCATTGATACCTGGAAACGCATCTGTGTCACTTTAGATGTCTTTGGCTATTCAAAAATAGCAGATCTACAAGCTCATAGCGCGGCACCGAGTGCCGCGCTATGAGCTTGTAGATCTGCTATTTTTGAAAAATCGTGAAAATTACATTTTTATATTTTTTTCCGAAAAACTGTTAGGATTCAGAATTTTTCTAGAAGCGGCCTCAGGTCTTAATGGGTTAAAGTCGGCCATACCAACCAACCAGTCATTTTGTATTTCAAAATAAAATGTCAGATGCCGGAGGGTTCAAATGTTTAGTTGTGTCAATGTTATATTCAGTCAACTGATTCGCTCAAATCCAGCCATTAACTTCGGAGGATGTTAATCACTGTTCCCTTTTAATGATGACCCCTTCTAAACTTGTTGCAGGGCATTGAGCGTGAAGATGAACTCGACGCTGGGAAGTGCCCTCAACTCGTCCACATCCCCAGAAGACCACACTCGTCAGTCGCTAGAAACCGCTCGGGCCTCTATCAACCTCTCCCTGGGTTTGCCGATCAACATCTACGCCCTGTGGCTGATACTGAGTGGAGCCGGCGGGACCATAGCCTCCCAGTTATTTGCTCTCAACCTGACTATATCTGGCATCTTCTGTTCTCTGGGCTCTGTCTTTTACTTTGCATGGATCTTCACACACAACGTTATTTTCGAAACGGCTCGTTCCTTTGTTTCTAATTGCTTCATCTTCTCTGCTCCGTTGTTCCAGTGTTTTATCTGTGCGGAGCGTTACGTAGCCGTGGTTCACCCTGTGGTGTTTCTCCGGTACAAAGCTCTGCGGTACCGGGTGACCAGTTGCTGCGTTGCCTGGCTGATTATGATTGCGTTTGTTTCCTTTGGAACCATCTTTGATGTTATGTCAGCAATGTTGATTTACTTCTTTTTGGGTTTTTACATTGTGTTAATTTCTGTGATGTCTTTCTTCTGCGTCTCGGTTCTCAGAGCTCTGAAACAGCCTGGACCAGGAGAAGGACAAAGGGACAACGGGGAGGGAAAAGACATGAAGAGAAAGGCTTTTCAAATTATTCTGATCATTACGATAGCAATGCTAGTGAGCTATGTTCCTTATATTCTAAGTGTAGGGCTGCAATATTGTGTTAGCCTAGGACACGTTCACATTGCTGTTGCTATCACATATACACTATTCAAAATGTCAGGGTTGGTTCACCCTTTGCTATACATCCACAGAGTTGGAAAACTGCCATGCTTTGAGGCTCTGAAAGCAGGATAGAGCTCTTACAGGATGTGTGTGGGACGATGATGATGAACTTTGTTTATAAAGCACTTTATTATATTATATAGTTTTAAATCAAATCAAAATCTTACACAGAGTCAGTCATACAACATTGTGCAAATACGCATTGTGTTTATATGGTATAAGCTGAAATGATCACTCCGCAAGTTGACTGTTTGATGACACTTTATTGCTAGTGAATATTCGGAATATTCATAATTCCAAAGGTATGATTATGAATTTGATTATTAATAATACCACCGATATTGAAATCTGCTAACTCATGCCTACTACATATTCAGCCATCAGGCATGTGTCCGATCGATGTCTTTTTGTCATGGATGTGATCAATAGCTATAGCTTGCAGGTGGTTAAGTTTAGACATGGGTATGGTTTGGTGTAGTTTGATTACTTGACTTTATTTAAGGGACGAGTTTGGAATCTGGGAAGTTTAATTTGTTTATGTTGATATTTGTACATATGACGGTGATGGAACTTGTAGCATTAGTGACATTTTTAATTCTATAACATTATGTTGCTGTGTATTGTCTGAAATATAGAACCATGCACTATATAAATCACAAAATCTCCATTGAAGATGTGAAGTTATTAACATGCATTGATGGGACATGAATGGATATGTAACCCAGTCGGCAGAATAAGATGCAGTACTAGTTTCTGGAAACCATTGATATGTTTATAATATACAAACAAAACTGGAACACTATATATTTTAAGTTGTTAAATGGGTACTCTGTCCTGATTGGCTGAAATTGGAAACCAACGGAAATGTTGTTTTCTGGTTATTAAAGACCTGGAACGCATCTGTGTCACTTTAGATTTCTTTGGCTATTCAAAAATAGCAGATCTACAAGCTCATAGCGCGGCACCGAGTGCCGCGCTATGAGCTTGTAGATCTGCTATTTTTGAAAAATCTTGAAAACAAATGTCACCCACTTTTTTACCTTGTAAACCTGTGATGTGACAATAAACCTGATTCTGATTCTGATTTTTTTTTTTTTACATTTTTTCAGGATTTAGAAAACATTTTTAAGAATCGCCTCAGGTCTTAAAGGGTTAAAGAGCTAAGAATTTTTTGTTCATTTTTTTTTTATTATCTTTTTTTTTAACGAATGGGTTTTTCATATTGTTAAAGAGCTGGTGAGATGGGGAGACCCATGTTACTGAACAAACATTTACACCATGATTACTTTCAGAATACAGAGCTTAAACATTTTAACATGGAAAGAAAACGTTTCAGATAGTGTATCACTTACTCTACCTTTAATCCCTAGTAGCGCTGTTGGAGTTTTGAGGGCCCTTTGTTAAGGATAACCAAGCATTAAATTACTAACCATATTCTGTTCATATTACACACCACGTATTTTAAGAATGGGGAGCAATGGGATAGATAATGTCATGCATGCATGCATGCATTATCCCATATGACCATAATGCTGGACAAAGTGCTCAACCCCAGTATATATGAGTTATATAGTGTATATATATATATATTATTATTATTTTTACTGGAAACTTTAAAGTACTGCAGTACTGGCTTTTTAAAAATATGTACGTTACATGTAAGTATTTCTGTATTGTTTTCACAATGCATTTACAAAACCTTGCAACTCTGAAACCGCCTGATATTCTTGTATCATGCCTTCAAATAAAGGCTATATGGGTGTGTGATAAACAAATTATCGCTGCATCAATGTTTGCTGAGGTTACCCAACCAAGGGCTGGTGCTGATGCAACACTTCCCGAGGTATAGCATTTCCTGAGGTGTAGAATTTCCCTGGAATAACCATCAAATGTGGCAATTATGAAAATGTTCACGATGGACAGGTGCACAACAAGCAATACAGTGGACGGAGGAGGAGGGAAGGGAATGGCTAAAGGATGGAAAACTCCAACACCCAACTCAGATCTCAGACGCTCTTCTGGCAACGATAACGTGAGATCACTTCTAGCCTGTATTCATTGTTCATTCATTAGAATAGCCTGGCAGAGATCTGCGCTCTGACTGAGAGGCACTCTTTTCTAGTGTGTTTATATTGGCTACGAGCATGGATAAAAGATGATGAGGATGGTGCCTTGTTTTAAATCCATTCTTATAACACATTTTTTCAAAGTTGTTTATATGCTTAATCTTCCTATAATATGACTTTATTTACCATGTTTTTACTGCCTCCTACTCTTTTTTGTGTGTAGCACCTAACGCTGATTTTCAAAAGTGCTATACAAAACAAGTGTATTCTTATTATTATAATCACATGAGATTAATTATGACCCTTGCATAGGCGGATTGTGAGAAATTGGGCCCCTGGGCAGGGACTTGTAAAAGGCCACCTCCCACACCCTCACATTGTCCCTGCAGGTACACTGACTTGCAGCCAAAACAATAACTAAATTCAGTTGTACCTCAACATGATTTACAGCACACATGCATACCCATAATTAGCCAACACCAAGCCACACTCACCATGCATCTCAACAGAATTTGCAATGCACATACACACTGCCACAATTAACTCCAACAGCGTATTACATAATTCCTAAGACATACATTCACCTGCATCCCAACAGGATTTACAGCACACACCAACCATAAATAAGAGATACATTTAAGCCAGTTCTAAAAAATATATATATAATCTAAAACACAACTGACATAATGTCCCAGCACCACTTTCAATATGAAAGTAGAGAATCATAGCATAGCTTTTCAGTAGGACTTCTGGGCCTTATTGACATGAATGGCCCCTGGGTTTGGGTTAGGGTTTAGTGCAATGCACTTTGAGTTGGAGTCTGATCGACTTTTCCTGCATTTGGGTTGAGCTTCGCCATACCCCCCCCCCCCCCCCCCCCTTCACCATAAAATATGCAACATAATGTCACATATAATTGCAAGACATACTGTATATAAAGTATGATTTATGTTAGAATTTCTGTTTTGTAATTTTGAATAATTATAAGCCATTT